>NW_012101943.1:2812625-2831267 GCF_000951045.1 Mandrillus leucophaeus
TCTGCCCGCCTCAGCCTCCCAAAGTGCTGGGATTACAGGTGTGAGCCACTGTGCCCGCCCACGGCCAGGTCATTTCTGGGTCATTTCTGTACAATATTCAATAAAGGTAAGCAACAGACTAGTTGCTTAATGTTTTTGTCTTAAAATTTTTTATTACATAGGATTTAATACATAGCAAAATACACATAGAATGTATATGAAACTATAAAATTCCTATCTATGAAATCACTTCCCAACAAAAGAACTATAATATTACAAGTATTGTCAAATCTACTGTGCTGTTTCTCAACCTATCACTCTGCATTCCTCCCTGGAGGCAATTTGCAAGCATGAATTTTGGCTTAATAAATACCTGGGATTTTTTGTTTATTTTGTTTTGTTTTGTGTTTGTAGATACCAGGTTTCACCAGGTTGCCAAGACGGGTCTTGAACTCCTGGGCTCAAGTGATCCACCTACCTTGGCCTCCCAAAGAGCTAGGATTACAGGTATGAGCCACTGGGCCCAGCCATAAATATCTATTTTTTAAAATAGTTTTACCACATATCTTCAAGCAAAACAGTATCTAGTTTGGTCTGGTACGGTGGCTCATGCCTGTAATCCCAGCACTTTGGGAGGCCAAGGTGGGAGGATCACCTGAGGTCAGGAGTTCGGACCAGCCTGGCCAACATAGTGAAACCCCATCTCTATTAAAAATACAAAATTAGCCGGGTGTGGCGGCACGTGCCTGTAATCCCAGCTGCTCTGGAAGCCGAGGCAGGAGAATCGCTTAGAACCCGCGAGGTGGAGTCTGCAGTGAGCTGAAATTACACCACCGCACTCCAGCCTGGGCGACAGAGCAAATTCTGTCTCAAAAAAAAAAAAAAAAAAAAAATTATCTAGTTTTGCTTCTTTCTGAACTTTGCTAAAATGTTATAGCAGTCTATTTTGATCTGCTTTTTACACTTAAGATTCATTCATTATATTATATGTAGTTATTGGTCATTCACTTTCACAATCATGTAATATTTTGCTGCATGATTATACAATTTATCGGTTTTCCCACTTATGGTCATTTAAGTTGTTTTCAGGTTTTAGATTAGTTAATCGATTACGGTTGAACTTGAATGCTTCTGTTTTTTGTTTTGTTTTGTTTTTTGAGACAGGGTCTGTCGCCCAGGCTGGACTGCGGTGACACAGTCTTAGCTCACTGCAACCTCCACCTCAAGTTGTCCTCCTCACTTCAGCCTCCTGAGTAACTGGGACTACAAGCATGCATCACCATGCCCTGCTAGGCTAATTTTTGTATTTTTTGTAGACAAGGTTTTGCCATGTTGCCCAGGCTGGTTTCCAACTCCTGAGCTCGAGGAATCCACCTGCCTTGGCCTCCCACAGTGTTGGGATTACAGGTGTGAGCCACTGTGCCCAGCTGGGCTATTCCTTTTCTATGCAATAAAAACTGTGTCATGAAATGACAGGGTCCGCAGTTACAGTGCTTGAAGCCATTGTTCAAAAAGATATATAACTCCAAATCAGAATACTTTGGAATATAAGAATAGCTGAAGAGGGCTGGGTGCAGTGGCTCACGCCTGTAATCCCAGCACTTTGGGAGGCCAAGGCAGGCGGATCATCTGAGGTCAGGAGTTCAAGACTAGCCTGACCAACGTGGAGAAACTCTGTCTCTACTAAAAATACAAAAATTAGCTAGGCGTAGTGGTGCATGCCTGTAATCCCAGCTACTCAGGAGGCTGAGGCAGGAGAATCACTTGAACCTGGGAGGCGGAGGTTGCGGTGAGCCAAGATTGTGCCATTGCACTCCAGCCTGGGCAACAAGAGTGACACTGTGACTCACAAAGAAAAAAAAAAAAAAAAAAAATAGCTGGAGAAGAAGATACAGATAATTATGAAAGAGAATACAGTTGAACATTCAACTATAAAATGTTGGGGAAATAGATTATGTTTTTTGTTCGACCTCAAATATTTTTTGGATGGACGAATGAACAAATCCTTCACATGAATTTGTTTAATCTAGCAGAATCTACCAAATTACTTGCAAATGAATATCTTTCCTCTTTTTAAATGATGTATTACATTACAGATATAAGAAAATATTTTATTTATTTATTTATTTATTTATTTGAGACTGAGTCTCACTCTGTCCCTCAGGCTGGAGTGCAGTGGCAGCATCTCAGCTCACTGCAACCTCTACCTCCCAGCTTCCAGCAATTCTCCTGTTTCAGCCTCCCAAGTAGCTGGGATTGTAGGTGTACGCCACCAACCACACTAAGCTAATTTTTGTATTTTTAGTAGAGAGGGGGTTTCACCACGTTGGCCAGGCTGGTCTCGAACTCCTGACCTCACGTAATCTGCCCACCTTGACCTCCCAAAGTGCTGGGGTTACAGGTGTGAGCCACTGTGTCCAGCCATGAAAAACATTTTTAAAAATTTATTTAGATATAAAACACGTTTTGGCTGATAGTCTCCTCTTCTACAATAGTAAGTAAAGTTACTTAAAATTAAAATTGTGTTCTCTTTATTTAAATAAATGATTCCTTTTATAACAGGTCAAGGAAAGATATTGCACAATCAATTAACAAAATGTTTACGCTTAATCTTAGCCAAAAGGCTGAGAGGTGATCAATTAACAAAATGTTTAAGAAAGTATCGACTAAAGCAATAAATATCATGTGTGCATTCCAACTCTTAGAAGGACATATAAAGCATTTCATAACTGAATTTTGCCTATCATTAAGTTTCATTTAATGCTAGATCCCAAAATGCATTTATAGACTATTTCTTTTTGTCTTAGAATTATCTTTCCTACCTATATTTCAGGCAAACTATTATATATTCTTTGAGATTCTCCTCAGGCATCTACCTTCTCCATAAACTTTCTTTTCCTACCATGTAATAAGAAATTTTCTCTTCTTTGATTCCACTGCATCCTCCACATACCCGCCATGACAGTTTTCCATTCTTTGCTTGTCTGTTTCTCCAGGAGACCAAAAGTTCATAACCCTTGCTGTATATTAAAATCAAGTGGAGAACTTGGAAAAAATACTGACGCCTGGGACAATATTCAGAGATTACGATTGAACTGAAGTGGGGGTGGGGCATCAGTATTTCTAAAAAATCTCCCCGGTGATTCTAATATACACCTCTGGTTGAAAACAACTGCATTACGTTGTTTTATTACATATTGCATATTTAGATTGTGACTACTCAAAGGCAAAGACTTTGCCTTATTTATACCTACATTTTCAGGGCATGAAAAATAAGTAAGCAGGAAATAAATGTTTGGTTAGTTAAATTAAGACAGTTAAGGTAATTCTTTAAAAATAAAAAACAAAAAGAGGAAGAAAAAAAAAGAAGAAAGGAAGAAAGAAAAAGATAGTTAAGGTATTCTTTAGACTCATCACATTGACTACGTAATCCTGCCTGACAAGAGCTCTATAAGAGAAGCAGATGATATATAATTTATTGAACCAGGCCTAAGGCATTTTTGGAGAATAACAACCTTCTGTACTAAAAACACTGCTTCAATACTTTACAATTATTGTCACATTTAATCATAACAATCAACATGAAACAGCTTGCCTTTTAAGAGTGCCATTTTGCTCTTGTCCCCAGGACAGGTATTAAAAGCACCTTTTTCCCTTTCAAAAGTGTGCAAGTATGATGGAAATTTATGGTTACCTTAATCAACCAGTTTTTAAATAATCAAAACTGGAGTAAGGTCACATACCTGCTTATTTAACCTCTTACACTGAAGGTACTTAACACAGTTGTTACAAAAATTAACATTTTGAGAATCAGAAATTAAATATTGGGAGTGAAGAGAAACTAAATGTTCTTTTTTTTTTTTTTTTGATACAGGTCTTGCTGTGTCATTCAGCCTGTAGTGTAGTGGCATGATCATAGCTCACTATAGCCTCAACCCCCTGGGCTCAATTGATCCTCCCACCTCAGCTTCCCAAGTAGCTGGGACTACAGGTGCAAGTCACCACACTTGGCTAATATTTTGCAGTTTTTTGTATAGACAGGCTTTCCCCATGTTGCCCAGGATGGTCTTGAACTCCTGGGCTCAAGTGATCCACCCCGCTCAGCTTCCCAAAGCTGGAATTTAGGCATTACCCACCACACCCAGCCTCGACATTTTTTTTTTGAACAGGATGTCTTCCGACAAAACTCACTGATACATACTAAAAATTACCAAAGAATTCTGATCAACTGGATTTTATTTCAGTTACTCAAAGATTCCACAAGTGACTCAAACTCTGACCATGCATTTGGATATGGAGATCTCAAATGATGTGACTGTCAAACCTCTATTCATCATATTTCTTTTTTTGAGAGAGGATCTCACTCTATGGCCATGGCCTAGATTGGAGGGGAGATCATGGCTCACCACAGCCTCGACTTCCTGGGCTCAAATGATCCTCCCACCTCCCAAGTAGCTGGGACCACAGGCGCACACCACCACACCTGGCTAACTTTTTGTATTATTATTATTATTATTTTTTATAAAGACGGGGTTTTGCCATGTTGCCCAGGCTGATCCAGATATCCTGGGCTCAAGTGATCCACCTGCCTCGGCCTTCCAAAGTGTTGGGATTACAGGCGTGAGCCACTGCACCTGGCCAATTCTTCATATTCCAGAGCACAAATTGCCAAAATAATTTAATCTTATGAGGTTATATTCCCTTTCTTTGCTATCTTCCTCTTACTTGTCTACCTTGTAATTAAAGGTACAAGTCTTGGGAAATACACATAGGATTTTGGCTACAAAAATAAAAGCTGTTGCTTTATTTTTTATCTTAAATTTCATGAGTGATTTAAAATTTCATGTTATATGCTAAAGTGAAAATATTCTAAAATTTGTACTTTTCACATAGAATTTATATCAAGTCAGATGTTTTAGACAAATGACAATTGATGAGTTATTTATATAAAGTCATACATATTTACTCTAAGGTTAAGTGAAAGGAAGGGTTAACAGTTCTAAAGTTAGCTTTTTATTAATTATTTTTATTTTTAGATAGGATCTTGCTCTGTTGCCCAGGCTGGAACACAGTAGCAAAATCACAGCTTATTGCAGCCTCAACCTTCCTGGCTCAAGCAATCCTCCCACCTTGACTTCACGAGTAGCTGGGACTACTCCTCCCGCTTTGGCCTTGCAAATTGTTGGGATTATAGGTGTGGGCTGCTGTGCCCAGCTAGGTATTTTTTTAAATTATGTATTTTTCATAATATAGATATAAGCATATGTTCAATCCTGTAAAACGTTTCTCTTATAGTACCTTAAAAAATGAAAAAATTGGCCAGGCACAGTGGCTCATGCCTATAATCCCAGCAAACTGAGAGGTCAGGGCAAGTGGATCGCTTGAGCTCAGGAGTTTGAAAGCCGCCTGGGCAATATGGCCAAACCCTGTCTCTTCCAAAAAGAAAAAATACAAAAATCAGCAGGGCATGGTGGTCCAGCTACTTGGGAGGCTGAGGTGGGAGGATCGCTTGAGCCCAGGAGGCAAAACTTGCAGTGAGCAGAGATTATGCCACTGCACTCCAGCCTGGTTAACAGAAGAAGACCCTGTCTCAGGAAAAAAGAAAAAAAAAAGGAAAAAATTCATTAAATATCTTTAAATGGTTATGTTTGATCCCTTTAACATTAAGAATTCTTTAAAATAATAACTTCTCATGTATCAACTGACATAAAAAATCCAATATTTGCTGTCCTCTACTTTTTGTGTATAGCTCCACGAGTATTAAACTTAAGATTGTTCCACACCTTGTCTGACCAGGAAAAAAAACAAAACAAAACTTAGATTGCTACGAAACTATACAAATCTGCTTCCTTTTCTGTTCGAGTTTTAAATTGTTTATATTTCCCTAGATAGGGTATATTGAACTTCTATCCAATAGAATCAGAAAAAGAAACATTCAAATTTACGACATAATCATGTTGGCTATCAATCATATCAATATAATGGACAACATTAAAATACATAACTAAGTGGTTTTAAGTATTACAGCACAAAGTATGCAATAAAGAACAATTAATGTTAAAGGTAACAAAGAGCTCAAAGTAGCAAATTTTCTAAAAGGAAATTTAGCAAGTAATTTTAGCTATTTATCATTATAAATAACTCTTATACCCTAAAAGTTGTTAATTACAGATCTAAAAGGAATACTCCAGGTTATCATCAATTTATGGTAGACAATATGGTATTTAAATGTATTAAATACCATACATTTAATGAAGATTCATTACATATTAAATTTGAATTTTTTTTTCATTTCTAGTGATCAAACCTAGAGAGGCTAGTGATTTGCTGAGACTGAAATTCAGGTCTCCTATCTCATAATGGCTTTTTTGTTTTTATTTTAACTATAACGTATTTCGGGTGTCCTGGTTCCAGTTTAAACATGATAGTGATGACAATGGAGTTTCTGACAACAAAAAGTATTGTTATAATGCATTGTTTTTTATTATAAAAGCTATGATTAGGGATGACTTTTGAAGTATCTATCTTCTTTCTTTAAAATACACATTTAATACATGCTCACTACAGAAAAAGTAAAAATTATAGGTAAACAATAACAAGCAGTTTTTAACCTAACAATAACCATTGTTAAAACTCTTAGTGTTAGGCTGGACATAGTGGCTCACATCTGTAATCCCAGCACCTTGAGAGGTTGAGGTGGAAAGATCACTTGAGACCAGGAGTTTAGTACCAGCCTGGGCAGCATAGCTAGACCCTATCTCTACAAAAAATTTAAAAATTAGCTGGGCATGGTGGTGCATATTTGTAGTCCTAGACACCCAGGAGGCTAAGGTGGGAGGATCGCTTGAGCCCAGGAGTTTGAGATTGCAGTGAGCTATGTTCGCACCATCACACTCCAGCCTGGGTGACAGAGATGTCTGTTTTAGAGACAGACCTTGTCTCTAAAAAAGCAAGCAAACAAAAAAGAACAGATGTTGTCCATCCTGGATATTTGACTAACCCAACTAAACATTTCATTTTTAAAAAAGAACAGTATCAGCCAGGCATGGTGGCTCACACCTGTAATCCCAGCACTTTGGGAGGCTGAGGCGGGAGGATCACTTGAGGTCAGGAGTTCGAGACCAGCCTGGCCAACATGGTGAAACCCTGTTTCTACTAAAAATACAAAAATTAGCAGGGCACGGTGGCGTGCACCTGTAATCTCAGCTACTTGGAAGAATCTCTTGAACTCAAGAGATGGAAGGTGCAGTGAGCTGAGATCACACCTCTGCACTTCAGCCTGGGTGACAGAGCAAGATGCCATTTCAAAAACAAACAAACAAAACCAGTATCTTTGAGATTATATACTCAATGTAATCACATAGATTCTTGTTCTTCCTTATATGATGACAAAGAGTCAAGGGATATTATCTAATATCTTTTTCTCCAAGAAATATCAGGAAATCACTTTTTATCACTAAAGATGCATAACCATTTGGTAGTTTTTTTAGAAGTAGTGATGCTAGCTTTAGGGGTGGAACAGAATAACAAGACACAGAAGATAGAAAACATTTTCTTGCAACAAGTATTTGATTTTACATAAAAACATGATACTTAATCTGATTATAAAATTAGGTGAGATCAGTAAGAAAGAATTGTATGTAAATTCACAATTCATATTAAATACAAATAATTACAAAAAGTCCAACACAAATAATTTGTTTATTAAAATAGTGTTTAGAGCTGGGTGCAGTGGCTTACATCTATAATCCCAGCACTTTGGGAGGCTGAGGCGGGCGGATCACTTGAGGTCAGGAGTTCCAGACCAGCCTGGCCAACATGGTGAAACCCCATCTCTACTAAAAATACAAAAATTAGCCAGGTGTGGTGGTACATGCCTGTAATCCCAGCTACTCAGGAGGTTGAGGCACAAGAATCGCTTGAACCTGGGAGACAGCTGCAGTGAGCCGAGATTGCATCACTGCCCTCCAGCCTGGGCGACAGAGCAAGACTCTGCTTCTAAAAGAAAAAAAAGTGTTTGGTAGGGACTCCAAAAGGAGGGAGAGCGGGAGGAAAGGGCTGAAAAACTTCCTGTTGGGTACTATGTTCACCATCTGGGTCATAGGATCAATAGAAGCCCAAATCTTGGCACCACACAATATACCTTTGCAAACAAATCTGCTTATGTACCCCTTGAATCTAAAATTAAAATTTAAAAAACCTAGAAACAATGACCAACACAAAAATTACAGCACACCCTGCGTCCCAACAAAATAAAATAGTGTTTGAGACTTCTAGAAATTTATCTGTGAAGGAGCAGGTGCTGGAAACAAGAAATTTGAGAAATAGAAACCAACATTTCTATAGCTATGAAATAAGCAAATGAAATAATATGACAAAAAAATTCTAAAAATCTTAAGTTGTTACAGACAAGAAAAAAACTGATATGACCCATTAGAAACTAGAATTCCATGAATTCCTCCACCTCTTTTTCTAATCCTTTATCTCCATGATAATACATAATTCATTCATAGATGCCTCAGGAGACACCATGTTGGATGCTAAAGGTAGAGTTAAAACACACAGTTGCTGTTCTCAAGGAACTTGGAGTCTAGTATACTTGACAGATAAGGAAAAAAGCAATTGCAATTTAGGATAAGTGGGGAAGGGTCACCTCACAAGTCTTGAGAAAGAGAAGATGGGGAAGGTAATAAGGCTTTGAGGGGTTAAGAACATCTATAGTGAGTCTTGAAGAATGAATGGGATAGTTAAGGTAAAGAAAGTGAAAAGGACATTCCAAGTAAATGTTATAGCATTTGTAAAATTATGGAGGTAAGAAACCCTCTGCATTGGAGGAAACCTAATAATTCAGTATGGAATGATATTTGTGTTTTGGAAAGTCTATTAAACAGACTGAATACTAGTGGAGCAGTGTCACACTGGAAGCTGGCTACTAATTAAGACGCTATCACAGTAATCTGGTCAGATATGTTGCAGGCCAGAGCTAAGGGGGTGTCAGTAGGGATAGAGAGGAAGAAAAGTGAATGGGTGTGGCTGCAAACAGTACAGGGTCCCTGTGCTGCTGCTTTGGGAACCGAATTGCATTCTCAAAACACAATGTCCACTGTGAGTCCTAACATACTGATGGGAAAGAAAAGCAGAGTTTAATATGTAAATACAAATGGCACCTGGAAAGTTTAAGTTCACATAGTTTCTAGTCACTGCTTCTTCAATACTTAGGAGCTCTCCTTGGTTACTGTATTCACATTGCTGGTTTTGACTCAGTGATAGGAGAGACACAGAAAAGACTGCGAAGGAAAATAAAAGTGAGACTGGAAGGAGGAAGAAATTTTATTTTGATTATTATACTTGGCTATTGTGATTGCTGGAAACTGTTTCTATGAAATATGTGACTACTACATTAATACTTCATAAACCATCATGTTGATATTTTCACAAAACAAAGTCAGAAGACTTACAATATTTTCTCATTTAGGCTCCAGGTAAGTTTGCAAATGATTAAAAATTATAAAATTGACTG
This sequence comes from Mandrillus leucophaeus, assembly GCF_000951045.1. NCBI lineage: Eukaryota > Metazoa > Chordata > Mammalia > Primates > Cercopithecidae > Mandrillus > Mandrillus leucophaeus. Next base: position 2,822,125 of record NW_012101943.1, read on the forward strand.
TCAATGTCATAAAAAATAAAGTATTAAGAAGACAACATCTTCCTTACCAGAATGGAGTGCATTCCCATGTAAATTCTACTTAGGCAAACTAGAGAACACCAGCAGGGAATAAGAATCAGTCCATATATAAGAGGATACTAAAGGGGAAAAAAAGGAAAATCAGTTAAACAAATTTAAGTTAGATATAAACAAATAAAAGACAAATCAAATCACTATTCTGTAAACTCCACTAAAACAAGAAATTTGTGTTTTTACTCCCCATTATATTCCCAGCACCTAACCCTGAGTATGGCACATAGCAGACATTCAAGAAATACTTTTGCACAGATGAATGAAATCTCATGTGTCTACATTCTTTATTGTGGGAACTGGCTCATTTCTGCTTCTACAATGAAGATTCAATCACTGGCATGGTATAGAAAGAGGACAGGTAAGAGACATACTTTCAATATGGCCGCCAAAATGAAAGGGCCTCTGGAATAGTACCTGAATCTGGTCCATGTAAATGTCTTCAGTTGTCTGGGGAGGAGGATTGGCATTATCTCCCTCTCACTTCATCAGTGACTGCTATCTGCAATTTATATTGCTATTCCCCTACCTTGTATTCAGTATTCAACATTTTGTACTTAGCTTTTCACTTTCGCCCATCGACTAAAATTTCAAATAGTCCCCTTACTGAGAAAAATTTTTGTGGAATACTAGGAACAGAAATCATAAAAGGGAAAAAGCATAAACAGAAAGTGTAGACAATTCTTGGTATCAATGGCACTAGTGGAAGAGTTGGCTGTGAAATGTCCTGAGATTGGAGGGAAAGAGGAAAGGATGGATGGGCATGGTGGTAAGTTTGTAAAGGGAAGAAGGGAGGGCACATTTGGGGCCGTTTATGCCTGATGACTTCAAATTTCTCAATGAAACTGAAGCCAAGGTGGTTAGGGAAGTTGGGTTGAAATAAAGGAGCAAAGGAGTTAAGTAAGCTTGTAACAAGAGTAGAAAATGTTTAGTACACAATTGTTGTTGTTTGGTGGTTTGTTTTTTTTTGTTTGTTTTTTAGAGAGACAGGGTCTATGTTGCCCAGGTTGGAGTACTAAGGCTATTCCCAGGTGTGATAATAGCGTACCACCACCTTCAACTCCTGGACCTAAGTGATCCTCCTGCCTTGGCCTCCTGAGTAGCTGGAACTACAGGCAGAGTTGTTTTGTTGTTGTTGTTTACATACCTACTACATTTAACGTGGTCCCTCACTTTCTCCTTGAAACTCTAAATATCCTTGATAGTCATAGCTTCATACTCTCCTGGTTCCCCTTTCACCATTTTTTTGTTGCATTTCCCACACAAGAGCGTATCTTCCTCTTTTTGTTCTTTAAACATTAGTATAAAGAAGGATTCTGTCCTTAGTAGTTACTGACAGTCTTACCTTTTTCTTTCTTTTTTTTTTTTTTTTTTTTTTTGAGACAGGGTCTTACTCTGTCACCAAGGTTGATGTTCAGCAGCACAATCATGGCTCACTGCAGCCTCAACCTCCCAGGCTTAAGCGATCCTCCTGCCTGAGGCTCCCAAGCAGCTAGGACTACAGATGGGATGTCAAACTCCTGAGTTCAAGTGATCCACACACCTTGGCCTCGCAAAGTGCTGAGATTACAGGCACAGAGAGCCAATGCACCTGGCCCCCTTTCTTATTTTTTAACTATTACTAGGCATGCTGAACACCTACCCATTTCCCTGGGTTTAAGAAGCATATATCCAACTCTGCACATTATCTCCACCTTGAGGTCCCTATGGCGGTAAACCCATTTACACCTCAAACCAAACTCATGTCCTATCACCCACACTTGTTCCTCCTCTGATATTCCCTATTTCATTTGGAAACACCAAAAACCATGTAATCCAAATGAGAAACATGAATTATCCCGAATTCTTTCCTTAGCCATTGCATTCAACCAATAATCAAGTTTTGCTAATTTTACATTCTAAATATTCCTTGGGAGAATAATTATATTCTTTTCTGGGAGCGTAAGTTTTTACTCTTGCTAGAGGAGGCACTAAATAATAAACACAAAAGTATGCAAATGATATATGTAAATATGTATAAGTGACTTACGCCACCTTTCAATCTTCCTTTGAACTCTCTCTTTCCTATAGATGTGACCCTGGGAAACCACATGTTGAGATGCATCACAACATGGGCAAGCTTCCATCAGCCTAGGTCCTTGTGGGTCAAAGTGGACAAAGCTGTTTGCCAACTCATAATGGATTTGCAACACAAGAACCTTTTTTTTTTTTTTTTCGAGACAGGGTCTCGCTCTGTTGCCCAGGCTGGAGTGCAGTGGTGTGATCTTGGCTCACTGCAACCTCCACCTCTCAGACTCAAGCGACCCTCCTACCTCAGCCTACAGAGTAGCTGGGACTAGAGGTGTGCCACCACATCCAGCTAATTTTTTTTTTTTTTTTAAATGTTTTGCAGAGACAGGGTCTCACCATTGCCCATGACTGGTCTTAAATTCCCGGGCTCAAGCGATTCACCCGCCTTGGCCTCCCACAATGCTGAGATGAGAGGCATGAGCCACCACTCCTGGCCAAGATACAAGATTTTGTTGTGTTAAGTCATTGCAATTTGGGGATTAAGTCATTGCCACAGTATAAACAAGCCTATCTTAATTAAAACAGAAATAAAAATAGGGTCGAGTTTCAGAGTGTAAATGGGACAGGTTACAGTATTAAATAGAAGATAGTCAGCATAGGCTTTATTGAGAAGTTGAGACTGAGGCAAGATGGAATGGAGGTGACGTGAGTATACTTGCCAAGCAGATTATCTGTGGGAATAGCATATACTAGGCAGGGGAATCAGTGAACAAAGTATCTGATCACCAAGTATGACTGGCAAGGAGGCTAGCTAGCTGTGGCCATAGTAGAGAGAGCAAGTAGAAGAGGTTAGGGAGGTAATGCATGGCCAGATCAAGTAGAGCCTGGGAGGCCACCATAAGAAATCTGGCTTCTACTGTTAATCAAATGGGGAGCCACTGCAGGGTTTTGAGTAAAGCTGCTATGTAGAGATTAAATTTTAAGAGAGCAAGCTGAAAACAGGGAGACCAGTTAGGAAGCTGTGGGTATAATCTGGGTGAGAGGGAACAGTGGTGTCTGTCTCTACAGCAGGGACTTGAACCTTTAAAGTCTTTAAAAATCTTTAAAGTCTAATTTTTAAAAGGCTGTTGACAGAAAAAAAAAAAAAAAAAAGAACCAAAGAAGAAGAAAAAAAATCAACTTAAAAAAAAATCTTTCTACGCTTCCTTCTCTTTTTTAACTTGGACCCTATAAGGAAGTAAAAATGTACAAAATTACTGATAAGAGTTCTTCATACACAACAGACTGAAGAAAAAATCACCTATAGAGTCTCAGAAGCTAGAGCTGAAGGTAGGGAGGGGAAAGGTAGAGCTTTTCAACAGGACCAATGAAACCAAGTATGACTTAACCCACATTTATTCAATTTTACTATGTCCAAGGAGTTTAAAAAGGAGAGTTGGAATGTTCTCTTTTTTTTTTTTTTTTTTTTAGACGGAGTCTCGCTGTGCTCCCAGGCTGGAGTGCAGTGGCGTGATCTCGGCTCACTGCAAGCTCTGTCTCCCGGGTTCACGCCATTCTCCCGCCTCAGCCTCCCAAGTAGCTGAGACTACAGGCGCCCGCCACCACGCCCGGCTAGTTTTTTGTATTTTTAGTAGAGACGGGGTTTCACCATGTTAGCCAGGATAGTCTCGATCTCCTGACCTCGTGATCCACCCGCCTCGGCCTCCCAAAGTGCTGGGATTACAGGCTTGAGCCACCGCGCCCGGCGGAATGTTCTCAAGCCAGATGCAGAGGCTAAAGAAGCTGAGGCTTTCTTTTCCTCTGCTCCATGGCACCTTCAGATTTCACTGGGATGAGGTGATTAAAGAAAACAAAATAAGTCATTTTTATTGATTGACTTTTTTTGGTCATTAGTCTCTACCTTTATGATAGGTTCTCTAGATTTTTTTATGGAAAAAAAATTTTGGGGCCAAGCACGGTGGCTCATGCCTATAATCTCAGCAGCACTTTGGGAGGTCGAGACAGGCGGATCACTTGAGATCAGGAGTTCGAGACCAGCCTGGCCAACAGGGTGAAACCTCGTCTCTACTAAAAATACAAAAATTATCCAGGTGTAGTGGCACGCACCTGTAGTCCAAGCTACTTGGGAGGCTGAGGCATGAGAATCACTTGAACCTGGGAGGTGGAGGTTACAGTGAGCCGAGATCACGCCACTGCACTCCAGTCTGGGTGATGACATGAGACTATGTCTTTAAAAAAAAAAAATTAAATAAATTTTAAAAAAAACAAAACATTTTGGGGAACACTTGATCTAGTTTTGACATGATGACTTTCATATTTACTCCCCATTGAATAACAGAATTCTGAACTTTTAAGTGTCAAAGTAAAGAATTTCATCAGTAAGCAGACAAAAAAGATTACAGATCTTAATGACTAAAGGAAATAATAAATTAAAGTGATTTTTTTTTTTTTTACTGTGCCTAATTTATAAATTAAACTTTACCACAGATACATATGTACAGGAAAAAAAAGTATATATAGGGTTGAGTACTATCCACAGTTTCAGGCACCTCCTGGGGGTCGTGGAACATATCTTCTGCTGATGAGGGGGGCTACTACATCCCTATTCACAGATGAAGTGATCCTAAAGACAGAAAATCCAAATAATCCATAAAGAAAACATATTAGAATTAATAAATGAATTCAGCAAAGTTGCAGGGTATAAGATCAACACTCACAAATCAGCTGTGTTTCTATACACCAGCAATTAAAAAATCCTAAAATGAAAGTAAGAAAAATAATTCCACTTTCAGTAGCATCCTAAAGAATATAATACCTATACCTAGGAATAAATTTAACTAAGGAAGTGAAAGGTTTGTCCACTGAAAACTATAAAAATTACTGAAAGAAATTAAAGACCTAATTAAGGCCAGGTGCAGTGGCTCACACCTATAATCCCAGCACTTTGGGAGGCCGAGGCGGACAGATCACAAGGTCAAGAGATCGAAACCTGGCCGGGCGCAGTGGCTCAAGCCTGTAATCCCAGCACTTTGGGAGGCCAAGAAGGGTGGATCACGAGGTCAGGAGATCGAGACCATCCTGGCTAACACGGTGAAACCCTGTCTCTACTAAAAAATACAAAAAACTAGCCGGGCGAGGTGGTGGGCGCCTGTAGTCCCAGCTACTCGGGAGGCTGAGGCAGGAGAATGGCGTAAACCCGGGAGGCGGAGGTTGCAGTGAGCTGAGATCCGGCCACTGCACTCCAGCCTGGGCGACAGAGCGAGACTCTGTCTCCAAAAAAAAAAAAAGAGATCGAAACCATCCTGGCCAACCTGGTGAAACCCCGTCTCTACTAAAAACACAAAAATTAGCTGGGCATGGTGGCGTGCGCCTATAATGCCAGCTACTCAGGAAGCCGAGGCAGGAGAACTGCTTGAACCCGGGAGGTGGAGATTGCAGTGAGCTGAGATTGCACCCCTGCACTCCAGCCTGGCAACAGAGCAAGAGAGAGACTGTCTCAAAAAAAAAGAAAAGGACCTAATTAATGAAAAGACATCTCATGTTTATGGATTAGAAGACATAATACATTAAAACTTAATATGTTAAGATAGCACTATTATCTAAAGTGATCTATAGTCAATGTAATCCCTATTGAAGTTTTTTTTTTTTTTTTTTTTTTTGGTTGGGGGTGGGGAGTGGAGTCTTGCTTTATCACCCAGGCTGGAGTATAATCTAGCAGTGGTTCAATCATAGTTCACCATAGCCTCCAACTCCTGGACTCATGCGATCCTCCTGCTGCAGCCTCCCATGTAGCTGGGACTACAGGAGTGCACCACCATACCCTACTAATTTTTTAATGTTTTATAGAGATGGGGGTCTCATCATGTTGCCTGGGCTCAACTCCTGGGCTCAAACTCCTGGGCTCAAGTGATCCTCCCATTTTAGCCTCCCAAAGCACTGGAATTACAGGCCTAAGCCACCATGCCCAGCCCTTCTGTCAAAGTTCTAATTGCATTTTTGCAGATACTGAAAAGCTGATCCTCAAATTTATATGGAATTGCAAAACGTCCTGAAGAGCCAAAACAATACTAAAAAAGAACAACAACGTGGAAGGACTCATATTTTCTGATTTCATAATTTACTACAGTATTCAAAACAGTGTGGTACTGACATAAGGTCAGACATACAGACCAGTGAAATAGAATTGTGGGCCCCAAGCTAAACCCATATACCTATGGTTAACTGATTTTTCAATAAGAATGTCAAGACCATTAAATAGGTAAAGAAGACCGGGCGCGGTGGCTCAAGCCTGTAATCCCAGCACTTTGGGAGGCCGAGATGGGCGGATCACGAGGTCAGGAGATCGAGACCATCCTGGCTAACACGGTGAAACCCCATCTCTACTAAAAAATACAAAAAACTAGCCAGACGAGGTGGTGGGCGCCTGTAGTCCCAGCTACTTGGGAGGCTGAGGCAGGAGAATGGCGTAAACGCGGGAGGCAGAGCTTGCAGTGAGCTGAGATCTGGCCACTGCACTCCAGCCTGGGTGACAGAGTGAGACTCCGTCTCAAAAAAAAAAAAAAAAAAGAAAAGAAAAAAAAATAGGTAAAGAATAGTCTCTTTAACAAATAGTGCTAGGACTTCTGAATATCTATATGCAAAATGATGAAGCTGGACTCCTATCTCATACCAGATATGCACTCAAAATGGGTCAACAACTTAAATATCAGAGCTAAAAACTTTTAGAAGAAAACACAGGGGCCGGGTGTGGTGACTCACACCTGTAATTCCAGCACTTCGGGAGGCCAAGGCAGAAGGATTGCTTGAGCCCAGGTGTTCAAGACCAGCCTGGACAACCTTACTCAGCCTCAAGCAGGCTGAGTAAGACCCTGACTCAATAAAGAAAGAAAATCTAAAAAAACATTTTTGGAAAGAAAACACAGGGATAAATCTTTATGACTCTGGATTAGGCAACAGATTCTTAACTATGACACCAAAAACATGTGTAACAAAATAAAAACATAGGTAAACTGGAATTTCATCAAAACTTACAACTCGGCTGGGTGTGGTGGCTCAGGCCTGTAATCTCAGCACTTTGGAAGCCTAGGCGGGAAGATCACTTGAGGTCAGGAGTTCAAGACCAGCCTGGCCAACATGGTGAAACTCTGTCTCTACGAAAAATACAAAAAATTAGCCAGGCGTGGTGATGTATGCCTATAGTCCCAGCTACTCGGGAGGCTGAGGCAGAAGAATCGCTTGAACCCGGGAGGTGGGGGTTGCAGTGAGCTGAGATCATGCTATTGAATTCTAGTCTGGGTGACAAAGTGAAACCCTGTCTCAAAAAATGGGAAATGAAAATGAAAAATCAAAATCAAAATCACAGTGAGGTACAACTTCATACTCCACTAGGATAGCTATAATAATTAACAGAAAGAAAAAAGACAGGAAAGTAACAAGTATTGGTGAGGATGTGGGGAAACTGAAAGCTTTGTACATTGCTGTTGGGATATAAAATGATGCAGCTGCTATGAAAAGCAGTTTAGCAGTTCCTCAAAAAGTTAAACACGGAATTACCATATGACTTACACATTTCCACTTTTAACTATATCCCCCAAAGAAATGAAAACCAGTACTCAAACAGATACATTTATACCATTTATACATATGTTCATACCAGTACTATTCACAATAACCAAAAGGCAGGCATAGCCCAAGTGTTCATCAACAGATGAATGGGTAAAAAATTTGTGATACATACAAACAATGTAGTAGTAGTCAACACAAAAGGGATGAAGTATTGATGCATGCTACAACATGGATGAACTTCAAAAACATTATGTTAAGTGAATAAAGCCAGACACCAAAGGTCACATACTATACAGTTTCATTTATATGAAATATCCAAAATAGTTAAACCTATAGAGCCACAACATGGATGGCTGCCAGGAGTCAGGGGGGAGAGAGAAAGGGGGAGCAAATGCTTAATGGGTAGAGGGTTCCCTTTGGGGGTGATGAAAGTGTTTTGGAACTAGATAGAAACAACGGTTGTATGACATTGTGAATGTACTAGAGCTGAATTATTCACTTCAAAATTATTAGTTTTATGGAAGCTTTACCTCAAGTTGAAAAAACAAAAACAAAAATAAACATATCCAGAATGTGACCACTTCTAACGCTACCATTATTACCTGCTCTAAACCACCAGCAATTCTCTCCTGCCTGTATTACTACGTGTCTGGCACACAGTAGGCAGTCAATTAATACTTGTTGAATGAAGTAAACATAAGCCTTCAGCCACCAGTCTTACCATATTACATTCATGAAAACATGGTGTCAAAGGCCAAAGTATCATTCAGTTCCTGGCCTGAAACATGGGCTGTGTTAACCTCTAGTTCTAAGAGCATCTGTGAAACCCACCATAAAAAACTGCAATCTGAAAATCCTTTTGAGTAAACTTAAGAAACAGAATCCCAGCACTTTGGGAGGCTGCGATGGGTGGATCACCTGAGGTCAGGAGTTTGAGACCAGCCTGGCCAACGTGGCAAAACCCTATCTCTATTAAAAATACAAAAATTAGCTGGGCCTGGTGGCATGCGCCTGTAGTCCCAGCTACTTGGGAGGCTGAGGTGGGAGAATGAATCACTTGAACCCGGGAGGTAGAGGTTGTAATGAATGAGATCATGCCACTGCACTCCAGCCTGGGCGACAGAGTGAGACTCCTTCTCAAAAACAAAACAAAACAAAACAAAACAAAAACAACAAAAAAACTGATCCATATATAATCATTTAATGTACACATTAAATGAGAAAAATATAATTTAAAACATTCTCAATCTATGGTTTTGACCTATTCGCATCTGATGTCAGTGTTACTACTGTTTCTTTTTTGAACTCTTAAGTTACAAAGAATCAACTTAGCAACTGAACTCACCACATACACATTATAATTAAAAACATATTTTATATCACACCTGTAATCCCAGCACTTTGAGAGGCTGAGGCGGGCGGATCATGAAGTCAGGAGATTGAGACCATCCCGGCTAACACAGTGAAACTCCATCTCTACTAAAAATTAAAAAAAAAAA
>NW_012101943.1:2831631-2835714 GCF_000951045.1 Mandrillus leucophaeus
CGATCTCGGCTTATCGCAATCTCCACCTCCTGGGTTCAAGCGATTCTCCTGCTGGCCACGCTGGTCTTGAACTGTCGACCTCAGGTGACCCGTCTACCTTGGCCTCCCAAAGTGCTGGGATTACAGGCAAGAGCCACTGCACCAGGCCCTTACTGAAGTATTTTTTTATGTCTTGGATAATCCAGCCTCATCATCTTCGAGGCTCAAGAAAACTTCTCCAATGTCTTGTGTGGATTCTGTGCAGATTTTTTTTTTTTTAATCCTTATTCAAACCTCCAGGGTTGAGAACAAATCTAGTCTGTGGTGACAACAGTTGTATAGCTGCCTTGGCACTCAGGAAAAAGTGAGTGTGGTAAGCTCATTAAGTACGATAATTTTCAAAATGCGAAACGCATTATAATGGCAAACTCAAATTCTGTCTTTTCCACATTAGTAAATTTAGCAATTCTATAAGAGCTTAGTTTCTATTTTATAAAAAGTCAGAACTAGGGGGACTATCTCTTCCCCCATTCCTCAGTCATAGCAATCTAACTGACCTTTCTCTAACTGACCTTTCTGATACAAATATGTATCAGAAACTCTCTCCACTTCTTTTCTATTCCTACCTAACCCAATCTTTCTTTTTTTCTTGGTACTCACTGGCTATAGCAGCAATCCTTTTTTCTTCTTCTTCTTTGAGACGGAGTTTCACTCTTGTCCCCCAGGCTGGAGTGCAACGGTCTCAGCTTACTGCAATCTCTGCCTCTCAGGTTCAAATGATTCTCCAGCCTCAGCCTCCCGAGTAGCTGGGATTACAGGTGCCCGCCACCACACAGGCTAATTTTTTTTATTTTTAGTAGAGATGGGGTTTTGCCATATTGGCCAGGCTTGTCTCGAACTCTTGACCTCAGATGATCCGCTCGCCTAGGCCTCTCAAAGTGCTGGGATTATAGGCGTGAGCCACCGCGCCCAGCCAGCAGACCTTTATTTCTGACCGTTAATTTGGCTAGACTTTTTTTTTAAGCCAAAATTCAATTCTAAGCAGACACTAGGAGAAATGAATATGGATTTATTATTTACTGAGAAGTTAATAATTTTTATTTGACATACAATTTACTACATACCAGGTGCTATTCTAAAATCTTTATAAATATTAATCCATGTAATCATCAGAACAACTGTATGGGGTAGCTATTCTAATTCATCTCATTTTATAGATGAAACCCAGGCACAGAGGGGTCAAGTTTTTGCCCAAAGTCAACCAGCTATCAGGTTATGGATCTGTGATTCAAGTACAGGAAGTCTGATTCCTGAGTCTTGAGCTCTTAACTACTATACTATGCTGCCCTTCATATATAAAGTTGTTCAAAGTGTGTTATTTCATTTCTTTCATCCTTAGGATCAAGCAGAGTATCACCCAAATATTTTTTAAGTTTTTCTTAGAATGAAGGTTAAATAAAAATTTCATTTAATTAGAGGTAGAAGAGATCTTAAAGATATTAATTCCAGCTGGGCATGGTGGGTCCACACCTGTAATCCCAGCACTTTGGGAGGCCAAGGTGGGTGGATCACCTGAGGTCAGGAGTTCGTGACCAGCTTGGCCAACATAGTAAAACTCCATCTCTACTAAAAACACAAAAAATTAGCTGGGTGTGGTGGTGGAGGCCTGTAATCCCAGCTACTCAGGAGGCACTTGAACCCGGGAGGCAGAGGTTGCAGTGAGCTGAAACTATGCCATTGCACTCCAGCCTGGGCAACAAGAGTGAGACTCCATCTCAAAAAAAAAAAAAAAAAAAAAGCTATTAATTCTATCCTTCTCTCTTTACAGTTAAAGAACAGACCTATGGATGCTAAGTAACATTTAGTATTATATTCTAGTGACCTATTCTAATTCTTTTTCCAATTTATCATGCTTCTTACTTTCTACTTTTATCATTACACAAATGGATAACAATTTTAAGTTTGGCAGGGGTTTCCTGGCTTCTGTTTTCATTTTCATAGAGAATGTTGAGCTGTATCTGTGGCACTTACATATTTCCTCTAATAAGAATGTTTTTGCTGAAATTAAATCTGTAGATATTATAAAGAGAGTAGAAAGTAAAAATTACAAGTCCTTCACATTATTTTCAAATACATAAAAATGTACCAAACCCAAAACAGATCACATGACATCCTAGATGTTTTAAATTTCATACCACTATCTAATCTTTTCACTGCACATCCTTCATCACAAGAAAATTTATCTAAACGTTTCCTTCAGTTATTCTACAAAAGGGCTTTTATCTTTCTGATATACTTTTCTCACTGTTATACACAATAAGAATTATTTTGTATATTTTAGCACGTTCCATTTACATTCATTGAAGATAGTAAATTAAGTCAATAAAATCACTTGCAATTAAAACAATTACAAAAACTGTCTTTAATACAATTTAAAATTTTCAGAGTAACTTAAATATGGGAGGCAGGCACAGGAAAGAATTTTTGTTCAATTCTAGGAATGAATAGTACACATGTAAACAGATGACAATAATGGCACATTAAAGATAGACATGCCTTGTTCTCATACATTACTAGTGTAATGAAAACTGATACAAACTTTATGGAAAGCATTTTGTCAACACACAGAAGAGCTCTAAATGTTCATATATATTGACCCAGCAATCCTAGAATTCTAATAAATGTTCATATATATTGACCCAGCAATCCTAGAATTCAATACTAAGGATATAGAAACATGGGTAAGGATTCATATTTTTAAATGTTTGTCATAAAATTATTGATAACATACGATAATTATAAATCAAATTTATTGGTTACAATGAAGTAGTTAAAATATGAGTTTATAGAACTATATAGACCTATCACCATTTACTTCATGCATTATATTGGAACTCCAAACATGTAGATAACGGAAACCAATTTAGATTATTTTAAGAAGGAAAAAAGAAGATGTATTAAAAGGATAGAGAGTGTCTCGCAGAACCCTAAGGTGGGATGAGGCTAAGCTTGGAGAAGAAACCACAACTATAAACAGAACAGTCACAGGACCATCTTTTCTTTCCGTATTTCCACTTCATTTTTCTTTTTCTGCTGACCAGCTTCTCTGCCTTTCAGTCCACATGACAAAGGCTTCTGAATTTACTTCCTCATTGAGAAAACCAGCTCAGACTCTGTACCTGTTCTCAAATCCTAAGGGACGAGATCATGTAAAGAAAATACAGCCTCCCTATAGGTAAGGGAGCTTTTAGAGAGTTGCAAACTAGGCAGACACCCTAAAAGCTGCTTCTTTAGTTGTAGGACCATGGGCTAGGGCTAGTCACATAATCTCTTTACATCTTAGTTTCCTCATCTATAAATGGGGATACTAAGACCTATAATAATCATAACCCTACAGTATAAAAACTATTTCATAGGAACATTTTTAAAATTTCATTAAGATTTTATTATTTCATTAAGATTTTATTATTATTATTATTATTATTATTTTGAGACAGTTTCACTCTTGTTGCCCAGGCTTGAGTGCAATGGTGCAATCTTGGCTCACTGCAAACTCTGTCTCCCATGTTCAAGCGATTCTCCCACCTCAGCCTCCCGAGTAGCTGGGATTACAGGTGTGCGCCACCACACCTAATTTTTTGTATTTTTAGTAGAGACAGGGTTTCACCACGTTGGCCAGGCTGGTCTTGAACTCCTGACCTCAGGTGATCTGCCCGCCTCAGTCTCCCAAAGGGCTAGGATTACAGGCGTAAGCCACTGTGCCTGGCCATTAAGATTGTTTTCTATGAATTTATATTGGTGGGAAAATTCATTACATAATGTATCACTTGAGGTTCTCTAGAGAAACAAAACCAATAGGATATGTATATCTACATATACAAAGAAAAGTTTAAGTAATTGGTCATGCAATTGTAGAGGCTGGCAAGTCCAAAATCTGCAGGGCAGGCCAAAAGGCTGAAGACCCAGGAAAGAGTTAATGTGTAGCTCAAGTCTGAAACCATTCTGTTGGCAGAATTCACTCTTCTCTGGGGGAGGTCAGTCTTTCTTCTCTTAAGGCCATCATTTAATTGGATAAGACCTACTCACATTATGGAGGGTAATCTG
>NW_012101943.1:2836724-2837432 GCF_000951045.1 Mandrillus leucophaeus
TTTTTATGATACTGTCCAATCTACACCCCTCTCTTCTGAAAACATCCCCCACTTAGACCCAGCAGTGTGGCCCTGGAGACATGCCCATCCCCTGTGATCCTGCTCCCTTGACCACAGCTACTTGGATCAGGAATGGACACTTGGCCCTAGGGAAGCAAAACCACTGGCTATGCTGAGCCAATCAGATTCTTTTTTCTAAAAGTAGCTGCAAATAAAGTCAGAAAGAGAGTCTCTACTGTGTGCTTGAACTTATAAAAATAGAACTATGAGTGAGGCAGACATGTGTGTATGAAAACAGAGAGAGAGAAGAAAGCAGCAGAAATAAGAGACCATGCAACCCTAAGAAACAAAGATTGAGAGTGGACCTTTAGTTCTGATAGGGGTCCAGAGTTTGGTTCCAATTCCTCAGAAGGTCCAAAAGCACTTTCTTACCCTTGGCTTCCATGAGATGCCCCTTCTAGCCTTCAAATAAATGTCCTCTTTTTGCTTAAGCTAGTCCAAATAAGTTTTTTACTAGAACCCCCAGCACATACATAGACTATCCCTAAGATATAGTCTTACCTCTCAAACTGCTATTTTTCATATTCTGTTACAGGTTTTCTTCTGTTTTCTTTTGAGACAATGTCTCACTCTGTTGCCCAGGCTGGAGTGCTGTGGTGCCTTCAAAGCTCACTGCAGCTTTGACCTCCTGGGCTCAAGGGATTCTCT
>NW_012101943.1:2837482-2838165 GCF_000951045.1 Mandrillus leucophaeus
TTTACTCAAAGTCCACTGATTTAAATGTTAAACTCATCTAAAAACTACCTTCAGAAAAACATCTAGAATAGATGTTCTGATCATTTTTGATAAAAAATCTGAGTACTTTGGCTGGCCATGGTGGTCAAGGCCTGTAATCCCAGGAAGGCCAAGGCGGGCAGATCACTTGAGGTCAGGAGTTCCAGACCAGCCTGGCCAACATGGTGAAACCACACCTCTACTAAAAATACAAAACTTAGCTAGGCGTGGTGGTAGGCGCCTGTATTCCCAACTACTGGGGAGGCTGAGGCAGGAGAATCGCTTGAACCTGGCAGGCGGAGGTTGCAGTGAGCCAAGATCAGGTCACTGCACTCCAGCCTGGGCAACAGAACAAGACTCCATCTCAAAAAAAAAAAAAAAAATCTGAGTAGCTTTACCCAAATAAACTGATATATAAAATTAATAATCACGTATAATATTAAATAAAAATAAACTCCACATATAATATGGTCCCAACTATTTCCAAATTGTAAGGAAATGAAAAATTAACATTAGCTTTTTCTTTTTTTTAATTTTTAAATTTTTCTAAGTCTTCTATAAATTTCAGTACTTATCTTGCTTGTTCTCTTAGCAGAATAACAATGTTAACTTGTAGCTTCCCTCTGTACTACATTCTTTTTTTTTCCTTTCTTTTCTTTTTTTTT
>NW_012101943.1:2844575-2847092 GCF_000951045.1 Mandrillus leucophaeus
GGCATGCACCATCTAATCTGCAGGAGGCCCAGAGAGCACATATCCAGAAGGTGAACTGGATTCTTTGGGAGCTGGGACAGGCTTTTCTTCTGCTGCCTTGGATGTTAGAACTCCAGGCTCACCAGTCTTTGGATTCCAGCACATACTTACACCAGCAACCACCCAGATCCTGAGGCTTTCAGCCATGGACTGGGAGTTACACCATCAGCTTCCCTGGTTCTCAAGGTAAAAATGTAGAAACTTAATAAATGAAGTGATGTACATCTGCATTTGTGAAAGATAAAATTTCTTGAGATCTTGACTCTTTGGGTGACTGCACGTGTGGTAGCTGGCCCATGTGGTTTTTGATGGATCTCATCAAAAGGCTCAGGTTGTCTATCATGGTATTTCAGATGATGATCACAGTTAATAGAGTTCACACAATTACCAGCCATAGTGATACATGTTTGTACTTCACTTTTTTAACTCTTTATTTTTTTTAATTTTCATTTTTTACTTACAGGGTCTCGTTCTATCTCCCAGGCTAAGACACAGTGGCATGATCATAGTTCGCTGCAGCCTCCAACTCCTGGGCTCAAGTGATCCTCCCACCTCAGCTTCCACATCTGGGACTACAAGTACATACCACCACACCTGGCTAATTTTTAAATTTTGTGTAAAGACAGGGTCTTGATTTTTTGCCCAGGCTGGTCTCGAACTCCTGGCCTCAAGTGATCCTCCTGCTTTGGCTTTCCAAAGTGCTGGGATTACAGGCAGGTGCCACCATGCCCAGCCTTGACCTCCTTCTATTATTATTATTTTTTTTTTGAGACAGGGTCTCACTCAGTTGCCCAAGCTACAGTACAGTGATGTGGTTACAGCTCACTGCAGCCTCGGGTGATTTTCCCCACCTTAGCCTCCAGAGTAGCTGGGACGACAGGCACACACCACCATGCCTGGTTAACTTTCTGTATTTTTGTAGTGATGGGGTTTCACCATGTTGCCCAGGCTAGTATCCTGAGCTCAAGTTATCCTCCTGCCTCAGCCTCCCAAAGTGCTGGGATTACAGGCATGAGCCACTGCTCCCGGCCGACCTCCTTTTTTTTGTTTGTTTTTTGAGACAGAGTGTCGCTCTTGTTGCTCAGGCTGGAGTGCAATGGTGTGATCTTGGCTCGCTGCAACCTCCACCTCCTGAGTTCAAGTGATTCTCCTGCCTCAGCCTCCCGAGTAGTTGGGATTACAGGCGCCTACCACCACACCCAGTTAATTTTTTATATTTTCAGTAGAGACAGGGATTCACCATGTTGGCCAGGCTGGTCTCGAACTCCTGACATCAGGTGATCCGCCTGCCTCAGCCTCCCAAAGTGCTGGGATTACAGGCGTGAGCCACCACGCCCAGCCAATGACCTTCTTTATGAATACAGTTCATCTGCTCATAACTGTTGTACCTGTGCAACTGTCATCAGTATACCTGAGTATGCTTATAAAAATGTTATTATTGCCTATTTTATTGTTTAAAGTGACTTAATGAAGCATTCTGTTGTGTGTTTATGTTTTTCGAATAAATCCTCCTTTTTTTTTTTTGAGAGTTTTTCTTGTGAAACTCATATCCATGAGAAAAGGGAAACAATGAGCCCTGTGATTGCATTATCCTGCTGCTATAGGCAGTTTCCAGGCTGTAGAGCACAGGAGGAAGAATCAAAACTGAGTCCAGCAGTTTCCCTGAGTTAAGGGAGAAAGACTAGTATTCTCAGAGGCCGAAAAGGCTGTAATTTGCAGGACAGAGTACTGGAGAGACAAATCTCAGAGACTGAGCCCTGGAGATGTGTAGAGGGAACTCATGAAGTTGCTGGCTGAGTACTAATCTGTGCATGCATCGGGAGAAAGTCCACCAGAGTGGAGAAAAAACTACTGGAGAGGAGCAGGCCAAACAATTCCCAAAGCTCATATAAGCTTGCAATTGCTTTCCCATCAAGCAGTGAAGAGGGAATTGGGTAGAATGGTTGGAAGGTTATCATGTAAGCAGTGAGGCTAAATTAGCCTTAGCCTACGATTATTCCGGACCATCCTATCAAACCTAGAAGGATTTAAACTGACAAGTAATTTAACTGCACACCAGAACAAAGTCCAAGACTATGTAAAAAAAATACAACAAAATCCAAAACTCTATAAAAATTACCGAGCAAGGAGTTAGGAAAATATGATCTATAATCAGGAGAAATATTAGAAACAGAGAAAGATGACAAATATGATGGAATTAGAAGATAAATACCTTAAGACGGCTATAAAACATCTTACAAATTGTCTGGGCAAGGTGCTGTAATCCCAGCACTTTGGGAAAACGGGGTGAGAGGACAGCATGAGCCCAGGGGTTCGAGACCAGCCTGGCCAACATGGTGAAACCCCATCTCTACTAAAAATACAAAAATTACCTGGGCGCAGTGGCAAGCACCTGTAATCCCATCTACTTGGGAGGCTGAGGCAGGAGAATCACTTGAATCCAGGGGGCAGAAGTTGCAGTGAGCCAATATCGCACCA
>NW_012101943.1:2847925-2849529 GCF_000951045.1 Mandrillus leucophaeus
AGTGCAGTGGCGTGATCTCAGCTCACTGCAAGCTCCACCTCCCGGGTTCACACCATTCTCCTGCCTCAGCCTCCCGAGTAGCTGGGACGCCTGCCACCATGCCCAGTTAATTTTTTTTGTATTTTTAGTAGAGACGGGGTTTCACTGCGTTAGCCAGGATGATCTTGATCTCCTGACCTCGTGATCCGCCAGCCTCGGCCTCCCAAAGTGCTGGGGTTATAGGCGTGAGCCATCCCACCCAGCCTGAAATTGGAATTTCAAAAGAAGAGAATGGAAGTGGGGAAGGGAGAGGAAAAACATTCTAAAAATAATGCTGAAGATCTTCCAAATATAATGAAAACTACAAACCCATGGATTCAAGCTCAATGACCTCAAAGCAGAAGAAATATAAAGAAAAAAGCATGTTAAAGCATATCATTTTTAAATTGCTCAAAACTAGGGAAAAAGAGAAATTTTTAAAACCAGCCAGAATAAACAATACATATTAAGTACTGGGGATCACAAATAAGAATTTCAGCAGATTTTTGCCAAAAACTATGCAAGCCAGAAGGCAATGGTACAACATAGTACTAAAGTGCCAAAAGTGGCTGGGCACAGTGGTTTACAACCGTAATCCCAACACTTTGGGAGGCTGAGGCGGACAGATTACTTGAGGTTCGGAGTTTGAGACCTGCCTGGCCAACATGGTGAAACCCTATGTCTACTAAAATTACAAAAAAATTAGTCTGGCATGTTCGTGCTCGCCTGTAGTCCCAGCTACTTGGGAGGCTGAGGCAGGAGAACTGCTTGAAACCAGGAGGTGGAGGTTGCAGTGAGCCAAGATCAGGCCACTGCATGCCATCCTGGGAAAGAACACAAGACTCCATCTCAGAAAAAAAAAAAAAAAAAAAAAAAAAGAAATGCCAAGAGAAAACACAAAACTATCAACCTAGAATTCTGAATTCTGTATCTCTTCGTTTTTGGAATTCTGTATCTCATGAAAATATTTTTCCAAAAATTAATTCAAAATATTTTTCAAATAAAAGAGCTAAGGAAATGTTATCACCAGCAGATCTGTAGTAGAAAAAATGTGAAAAGAGGCTCTTTAGGTAGAAGAAAAATTATAAAACCATATTAGGTTTTATAATTTCAAAACCATATTAGGACATTCTATATCATATATTGGAACATTATACAAAAATAATAATGATGAATTGTGTGTCTTAGGACATATGTAGATATAAATGCATGACAAAGGCAGGGCGGGGAAAAGTGGAAACATACTGTTGCAAGGTTCTGATGCTATACTTGAACTAGTGTAGTATTATTTTAAGGTGAAGCAACCACTAAAAAAGATACAGTTTTTAAAAATCAACATGTACCCTATAAATATGCCTACTAGGTATCCATAGAAATAAAAAATTTTTTAAAGTCTGTAAAGATCAGTAAGTAAAATACCAATAATCTAACTGAAAAAAATAAGAGAAATGCTTTGAATAGACAGCTCACAGAAAAGGAAACATAAGTGGTCAATAAACCTATGGAATGTTCTTCAACTTCACTCATAAGATTAATTCAAATTAAATACAATGTTAAAATTACTTATATATAATATATAATATATA
>NW_012101943.1:2851129-2852589 GCF_000951045.1 Mandrillus leucophaeus
TTAGCTGGGCATGGTGGTGGGCGCCTGTAATCCTAGCTACTCGGGAGGCTGATGCAGGAGAATCACTTGAACCCAGGAGGTGGAGGTTGCAGTGAGCTGAGATCGCATGCCACTGCACTCCAGCCTAGGCAACAAGCATGAAACTCGGTCTCAAAAAAAAAAAAAAGATTTATGTAAGGCATTTTAAAATATCACAGATACATAATTAGTATTCATTAATTGTTGGAATTTTAAAAAAAGGGCCAGACACGGTGGCTCACGCCTATAATCCCAGAGCTTTGGGAGGCAGAGGCGGGTGCATCACTAAAGGTCAGGAATTGGAGACCGGCCTGTCCAATACAGTGAAACCCCATCTCTACTGAAAACACGAAAAAATAAATAAATAAAATTAGCTGGGCATGGTGGTGGGTGCCTGTAATTCTAGCTATTTGGGAGGCTGGGACAGGAGAATTGCTTGAACACGGAAGGTGGAGGCTGCAGTGAGCCAAGATGGCACCACTGCACTCCATCCTGGGCGACAGAGGGAGCCTGAATCTAAAAATAAAAAAGTTTGGGCATGGTGGCTCATGCCTGTAATCCCAGCACTTTGGGAGGCCGAAGCAGGGGGATCATTTGAGCCCAGGAGATTGAGATCAAACTGGGCAACATGGTGAAACCTATATAAAAACAAAAATGGTAAGAAAAAAAGAAGAAATAGAAAGGAAGGAAGGAAGGATGGGAAGGAAAGAGAAAGAGGAAAAGAAAGATGGATGGATGGAAGGAAGAACAAGAGGGAGGGAGGGGAAAGAAGGTCTTCGCAATACATTACTAAGTGATAAAAGCAAGATCCAGAACAGTACAGTACGTCACCTTGTGTATGAATAATAAACTATATAGGCCGGGTGCAGTGGCTCATGCCTGTAATCCCAGCACTTTGGGAGGCCGAGGCGGGTGGATCACCTGAGGTCAAGAGCTCAAGACCAGCCTGACCAACACGTTGAAAACCCATTTCTACTAAAAATTCAAAAAATTAGCTGGGCGTGGTGGTGGGCGCCTGTAATCCCAGCTAGTTGGGAGGCTGAGCAGGAGAATCGCTTGAACCTGGGAGCCTAAGGTTGCAGTGAGCCAAGGTCGTGCCATTGCACTCCAGCCTGGGCAACAAAAGCAAAATTCTGTCTCAAAATAAACAAACAACTACATAAATGTATGTCTGCAAAAGTAGAGACTACCTCTGAGAAGCTAAACAAGAAATGTCTAACACTGAATCCTTTAAAAAAAAAGACCCTAGAAGCTGTGGGACAGAGAAAGAAATGTACTCTCTTCATATTTTTTTTGAGACGGAGTCTCACTCTGTCACCAGGGTTCAAGCAACCTCTGCCTCCCAGTTCAAGCAATTCTCCTGTCTCAGCCTCCCGAGTAGCTGGGACTTCTCTGGGAAGCTAAACAAGAAATAGTCTAACACTGAATCCTTTAGAAAAAAA
>NW_012101943.1:2856248-2857888 GCF_000951045.1 Mandrillus leucophaeus
TGGTGGCCCACACCTGTAGTCCCAGATAACTGGGAGACTGAGGCAGGAGGATTGTTTGAGCCCGGGAGGTCAAGGCTGCAGTGAGCCCTGATTGTGCCATTGCATTCCAGCCTGGGTAACAGAGTGAGACCTTATCTCCAAAAAAAAAAAAAAAAGAGAAAAATATTTTCATTTCCCGCGGACAGGTACTCTCCTCCTCCCACTCCACTTGCTAGGCTGTGGCCACAGAAATAGGAATAAATCATCACCTATGCTCTCAAGCTGTTCACAGTATAAAAGGGAGATAAAGACAGGACTACTTCTAGAGTACGGAGCAGATGGCAAGTGTAAAACAGAGACATAAACAGCATGCCTTGGAAAGGAGAAGGACAAGTTTGACTAGGAACGGAAGAAAGGTGTTAGGAGGTGATCCTGTTGAGCTGGATTGTTTTACAGAGCAAAATATGGATAGGTGAAGAAGCCCATTTTGGGAAGAGAAAGTGAAAGAAGATAGTGATAGGCAAAAATGTATTTGGTAAACAATAGTCCATAGAGACCAGGTGCAGTGGCTCACTCCTTTGATCCCAGCACTTTGGGAAACTGAGGTGAGAGGATCACTTGAGGTCAGTGGTTTGACACCAGCCTAGGCAACATGGCAAGACCCTATTTCTACAGAAATATTTTCTAGAAAATTAATGGGGGCCTGGTGCAGTGGTTCATGCCTGTAATCCCAGCACTTTGGGAGGCCGAGGCTGGTGGATCGCTTGAGGTCAGGAGTTTGAGACCAGCCTGGCCAACATGGTGAAATCCCATCTCTACTAAAAATACAAAAATTAGCCAGGCATCGTGGCAGGCGCCTGTAATCCCAGCTACACAGGAGGCTGAGGCAGGAGAATTGCTTGAACCTGGGAGGTGGCAGTTGTAGTGAGCCAAGATTGTGCCACTGCACTCCAGCCTGGGCAATAGAGCTAGACTCAGTCTCAAAAATAAAGAAAAATTAAAAAATTAGCTGAGTGTGATGGCACATGCCTATAGCCCTTGCTACTCTTAAGGCTGAGGTGGAAAGATTGCTTGAGCCCAGGAGTTAGAGGTTACAGTGAGCTACGATTTGTACTACTGCACTCCAGCCTGAACAGCAGAGTAAGACCTTGTCTCAAACAGTAAAAATTTAAAAATGAAAAAAAAAAAAAAAGTAACTTATAGCATAGAGTAGCAAGGGTGATTGGAAGTAGGATTACAAAGGGAGGATAGTATTAGGTTGTAAATCCTTGAATACCACAGGGATTTAATTTTGTAGACAGTGGGAGCCATGGAAGGCTTTTAGGCTAGGGAGTGACACCATTAGAACTGTGTTTTAGAAGGATAACTGGGAAAGAAATCAAAGACGAATTGTCAGAGGTCAGAGAGTGAAGGCTAGGTAAATAATTAGAAGATTATTGTAGTCATCAGGTGAGAAACAATGAGAGCCTGAACTAGGAGCTTGGTCCTGGGGGATTGGAAAGGAGGGGATAGATTTGAATGAGATTTTGGAACTAGGAAAAAATTAAAATGTTTCATTTGAATTCATAGGACTACAGGCAAATATTAGTCCATTCCTGGTTGGAACAAACTTGTGTCTAATTTTTTTTCTTTTTGAGACAGAGTCTTGCTCTGTCACCAGG
>NW_012101943.1:2857938-2862214 GCF_000951045.1 Mandrillus leucophaeus
GGAAAAGGAACGTCATATTGTTTATCTTATTCTTCAAAGGACTATTTATTGTCTTTATATCAGATGCTCCTTTTTTTCTTAATTTGTTTTCCAATTCGGGCTACAAAAAATTCCAATGAATAATATGAGAGCAATAATCATTATCCTACGCATGGATCTCAAGTTATTTAATCCCTGGAAAAAGGTCATAACATTTTCTATTATCCATCACCATAAAATATATGCAGAAAACTCTTTAAGTAACTACTTGGAGCTACACTATTCCAAACTCTCCTTTGTCTTATAACGGTACCTTAAAAAAATTCAGGTGGGGCGCAATGACTCACGTCTGTAATCCCAGCACTTTGGGAGGCTGAGGGGAGTGGATCACGAGGTCAAGAGATCAAGATCATCCTGGCCAACATGGTGAAACCCCAACTCTACTAAAAATACAAAAATTAGCTGGGGGTGGTGGTGTGCTCCTGTAGTCCCAGCTACTCAGGAGGCTGAGTCAGGAGAATTGCTTGAATCCAGGAGGCAGAGTTTGCAGTGAGCTGAGATCACGACTCTGCACTCCAGCCTGGGCGACAAAGAGAGATTTCGTTTTCCAAAAAAAAAAAAAATCAAAGACTGGAATTTCAAAGAAGCTGAGACAACAATCTTGAAGAAATACAACTCCTCACTTATCTAATGGATCAGAATCACTGGGAAACTTACCCTGGGAAATGTAGAAATCTGCATTTTTAAACAACCCCCGAGTTTGTACACTTGTCTTTGTTTATCTCTGAGATAGGGTCTTGACCCATCACCCAGGCTGGAATGCAGTGGTGCAATCACAGCTCACTGCAGCCTCAGCCTCCCAGGCTCAAGTGATGCTCCCACCTCAGCCTCCCTAGTAGCTAGAACTACAGGCACATGCCACCATGCCCAGCTAATTTTAGCTAGAACTATAGGCATATGCCACCATGCCCAGCTAATTTTTGATTTTTTTTTTTTTTTTTTTTTTTTGCAGAAACAGGGTCTCACTATATTGCCCAGGCTGGTCTCCAACTCCTGGGCTCAAGGGATCCTCCCGCCTCAGCCTCCCAAAGTGCTAGGATTACAGGGGTGAACCACTACACCTGGCCATATACTGTCATTTCAAGTGTAAGTGAGGAACAATGAAACAGAAAGGGTTAATTTAAAATTTTCTGGGTGGTGAATCTTGAGCAAATTTCAATGAGGGGAGAAACATTAAGTAGTAGGGAGGAGTGAAGCAGTAAAGCCAAGACAAAGGAATGGTATATGTAAGAGAACTCAGTTTCGAAAGATGTTTCAGCATCCTAGGCATATATAAGTAACCATATCTGTACCAAATAAGCAGCTGAGGCACAGGAGATAGGCAAGACTGCCAACCAAAACTTCTTAGAAAAACACCAGGCTTTCATTGTTTAATTCTTCGCCCAGTTTCTAGGGGAAAGGCTTTCTATACAAGCCTCCAATGCAGTACAATACTAATTGACAGAGCAGAGGACCCAAACAACTGAAGCAAAGGAAGGTACTTTTGTTTTCAATAGATAACAAGGATCTTAAAAAAAAAGGAAAAGGGGCTGAGAAAGGTGGCACTTTGGAACTTGAGCCCAGGAGTTCGAGACCAGCCTAGGCAATATAGTGAGACCCCGAGTCTTAGGGAAAAAAAAGGAAAAAGGTTAAAAAGCCATCTTGTTTTTTGTACTGGATTATTACAAACATTTATAAACACAGAAGTTTCATATAAGGGAGGCTTAGGCCAGGTGTGGCGGCTCACACCTGTAATCCCAGCACTTTGGGAGGCCAAGGCGTGTGGATCACCTGATGTCAGGAGTACAAGACCAGCCTGGACAAGACGGTGAAACCCTGTCTCTGCTAAAAATCCTAAAAAAATTAGCCAGCATGGCGGTGGCCAGCTACTCCAGAGGCTGAGGCAGAGAACTGCTTGAACCCGGGAGGCGGAAGTTGCAGTGAGCCGAGACTGCACCACTGCACTTCAGCCTGGGCGACAGAGCAAGACTCCGTCAGGAAGCTTTCTTTCAGAACACCTAACCAAAAAATTATGCAAATTTAGAGTGAAAAAATGTAAAACAAGAAATTTAAAGCATTACAAGATTAATTTTAATGTAACTGGTCAGTTTGCACATCTGTAAAATGACAGTTTGAAACCAGGTGATTTCTAACATCCAGTCTGCTTCAAAGTCTAAAATTCTATGATACTCAAATTCCTTAAACTTTGAATTAAATAAACTAGGTTTAAAAACTAAAATCTAAGCTTATTCTGATAATTCAAACAACTCTGAAATGTTAGGATATCAATATCCCATAAACGATTCAGCAGTACTGTTTTCAGACTTCGTTAGTATGTGTCCAGAACAAATAAAGAGCAAAAATAGCTATTTTCTCTTACTTTGACTGCTAATACTAATAGCATACAAAATAGCTACTCACTGAGAAGGCATCATAAAAGGCTCTATTGTTACAGAATCCTAAAAGTCTCATGAAAATAAGAGAAACATCATCAGCTAACATCATCAGGCCAAACACAGCTCACTGAAAATTTTAAATTCACAAATACTTAGATTAAATGAAAAATTCGAGATATTTATCTATCACGCAAAACAGGTTAGCACTGCTTCACAATCTGAACATCACTGTACAGTTCCTTTGGTTAAACAGAAAAAAACTTCCCATGGTACTCTTTCCTCCTAATTCTGCCATTCTTACTATGCACAATGCGTATTTTCCATGTACTGTGAGAGAGATGCACTACACAGAATTATCCATGGGGATAAAATTTTATCTGCACTGAAATTTAATGTGGGATAAGTAAGCTTACCATAATGAAGTTTTACACAGAATGTGTATTTCTCAATGTAAAATGATTTTGTGAAGTAAAGGGGAAAAATAGAGGAAGTTTGTTTTCTTAGAGCCTCCATAATTACGCACGTTATTCTTAAAATAAGGGACTGGTCTGCAGGATTAACAAATCTTACAATTCAAAGACAGATAAACATCGGAACGACAAAAGAAGTAAGCAAAATAAAAACGATTACCATTAAAAACTCTTCCCTTGGCAGTTTTCAGAGAGGGTTAAAAAAAAAAAAAAAAAAAAAACTCTTCCTGATTGTCAGGCTGAACCTGCTGTCACATTTGCCATTTTTATAAACCCACCAGTCTGATTAAGAGCCCTATCTTTAAGAATAACTTCTAAACCATGCATTTTTAGAGTTAATGAGGTAATAATACTATAGTATTACTATAGTATTATAGTTGAGTTGTAGCTCAACAACTGTTAAGATACTACAGATCAGTAATCCAGAAGATAATTAAACTTTATCAGCAAAGTAGCAACCACACCCCTTAAAAACAACTCACACTGTGCTCCGTTAACTTCCATAAAGGGAATTTCGCTGAAAATCGATTACTTCATTGCTTGAAACTAGCACGTTTGTTTTGGAATTACAGCAAGGTTTTGTAAACACTGTCTCACGGTAAAGCTAATGACTTTACCTCTTTCTGAAACAATCAGTTTCAGGGAAGGCACCATATATTACGGTGAAACTGGGTCTTAGTTTACATAGCGATTAATTATTTAAAAAATTCACTTCCACTGTGCATTGCAAGAATTAAAGCCGTTTTAAAAACTCAACCAAAGCCCAATGACAATATATTACTCTAGAAAAAGTGTGTACTTTGGGTTCTAAGAAAGGCATTAAATGGGAATTTAATATTAAAATATAATTCAATGGCTAAGTCTCTAGTTTCCCCCAATCACTTAATTTTTCAAAACCCAGAAAGGGCCTGTTTGAGGGTATTGTGAAAACCTGTGGAAGGAGAGGCTTTGGAGGGGAACGGCCGAATTAAAATAAATGCAGAGAGCAAAGAGAACTCCGAGTTCTTTGAACTCCCCCAGGCTGAACAGGACGAGAGGGAACCTTACCTGCCAGCGGCCATAGGTGAGGAGGACCATAGAAATGGGGATGGCGGTGCCGGACATGGCATGGGTGGAGGGCATGCTGTACTCGGAGTTGTAGAAGACCTCTAACTTGACCACGGGCGGCGAGGCGGGCCGCGGCCAGCGGATGATGTCCTTGGTGCACTGGCCCAGGTACATGACCAGCACCCAGATGACCACGAGCCTCCGGCCCACCAGAGGGTCCAGGTTCCAGATCCAGAAGGGGAAGAACAGGATGTAGAAGAGTTCGTTGCCCAGCTCCGTGCCGAAGCAGAACAGGCAGTAGAGCGGCCAGTTGTTCACGCGGGCCAGCTGGCCCTCCTCGCCCGT
>NW_012101943.1:2865904-2868059 GCF_000951045.1 Mandrillus leucophaeus
AACCTCTGCCTCCTGGGTTCAAGTGATTCTCCTGCCTCAGCCTCCCGAGTAGCTGGGATTACAGGCACCCGCCACTACACCCAGCTAATTTTTTGTATTTTTAGTAGAGACAGGGTTTCACTGTGTTAGCCAGGATGGTCCCAATCTCCTGACCTCGTAATCTGCCTGCCTGGGCCTCCCAAAGTGCTGGGATTACAGGCAGGAGCCACCGAGCCCGGCCAACCCTTGTATCTAATATTGAAGCATTAGCAATGTAGTGAAGGAGATAAAACATGAGAAAAATATCCAAATATATTCAAAGAAGGTGTAAAGCCAGGTATACTAAACAGCTCTGGAAAATGAGACGAAGTAATCACTCCGTGGAGTAAGCAGAGAGGTGGCATTGGATTCTCTATGAATTGTTCTGTGAAACAGATGATTCGTTGGCATTTGAAGACAAGGAGCATCTTGGTTTATAGAGAGAAGGGGAGAACAGCGTCAGGCTGAGGGATTGTGTATGTGCTTTTCTGTCAAAATAATTTGTTTACAAGGGAATTATTCAGATTCATCTGAAGAATTTCCTATTCTAGGGACTGTTTATCCCAGAGATGGCAGAGAAAGAGGAAAGTATGTAAAACAAAGTAGAGGTGATCATTCTATCACATGGCTGATTTATGAGTCCTTTAGCACTGGTATATTTTGTCAGAATGCAATATTCTCTTTAACAGTAGTGGGAACAAAGATGATAGAGAAATGGAAATTTTACCTATAACTGCACTAAACAGGAAAAATAATACAAGCTGACAGAACTTGAAGGAGCTGACACTGGTGCAATAAATCATTGTTAATGAGCGGGACATGGTCTTACCTACATACCAAAGAGCCATGGTATAAAGAATAGTAGTTTGGGTGGTTTCTATCCATATTCCCTCTGAAACTTTCCTAATAGAATACCTTAAAATTTAATTGAAGTTTAACTATAGGCCAGGCACCGTGGGTCATGCCTATAATCCCAAAATTTTGGGAGGCCAAGGCAGGAGAATTGCTTGAGGCCAGGAGGTCAAGACCAGCCTGGGCAATGTAGTGAGACCCTGCCTCTAAGAAAAAGAAAAAAGTAAAAAGAAAACAAAAAAAAATTAACTACATTAAAAGATTCAAATATAAACATTCTACGGCAAGTATTTTTATCACAAAGCGTAACATTTTAATTTTTTAAATTTTTGTTTATTTTCTCCATTCTCTCAGAATGTGAATAAACATTTTTTTGAAGAAAAAATATTGCTGCCAAGTAGGGATATACTACCTGGGTGTGATTCAGTGTCTTTCCTGCAAAAGCCAAATAAAGATATCCCATGATATGAGAACTGTGTCATATCCATGCTTCATAATTAACATGTTGATTTTCTTATATCTTTCTCTGTGCTTGAGTTTATTTTTATTTTTATTTTTATTTGAGATGGAGTCTTGCTCTTTCGCCCAGGCTGGAGTGCTGTGGCGTGATCTTGGCTCACTGCAACCTCCACCTCCTGGTTTCAAGCAATTCTCCTGCGTCAGCCTCCCAAGTAGCTGGGATTACAGGAATGTGCCACCACACCCAGCTAATTTTTGTATTTTTAGTGGAGACACAGTTTCGCCATGTTGGCCAGGCTAGTCTTGAACTCCTGACCTCGTGATCCACCCGCCTCAGCCTCCCAAAGTACTGGGATTATAGGTGTGAGCCACCTCGCCTAGCCCTCAGTTTAATTTTATACATTAGTAATATTTTTTTGACATAGATATTCTATAAAGGTAAAATGTTGCTGTCATTTCTAATGTAACTTTCATAAAAGTAGTAAGGAAACAATATGCAGTCTTAGCTAACTTGGACATTTTACCTTCCATAGGCAAATTAAATTTGTACCTTATTATGTTGGATTGAGATAAATCACTGATTCAACTACTTTTACAATGAGGTCAAAGAACTTTATCTTTAGAAATATACATTCTAAGTAATCTATGTTTACAACTATTTTACTTAACAAAATTATAATATTCATTTTAAACTGAATATTTATTGTCATTAACTTGTTTTCTTTTGCCTATCTGGAACCTAATTTAATTTTTTATTATTAAATGATAAAATGTATATATTGCAAACTATTTGCCATAAATTGTTAATATTATAGATTTTTTTTTT
>NW_012101943.1:2869699-2871135 GCF_000951045.1 Mandrillus leucophaeus
CCCCGGCCCGGGATCCCTGAGGGGCCGGGCTGCGAGGTTCAGCCCTAAGCGCATCCGGCGGCTGCTTGGCGTTGAGGATCGGCAGGCGGCCGCTTTGAGGTCCCCGGTAATAACCACCAGCAGGCGTCGCGGCGTGTTTCCCTGCTCTACCTTCAGCCCTTCTTCCACGCGGGCTAGTGTCGCCGGATTCCCTCAGCCAGACGTTGACTTGAAGAGGCCACGATCCTGGTGCCAGCTTGTGCAATGCCTGTGACCAAGCAGCCGGACATTCTGCTGGCACAGAACCAAATGGTGAATGATCAATGAAGGCGAAGCAACCACCACGAGTCCGGAATCATTCGACTCAAGTAATTAACAAGTAATTACAGAGCTGTCCCAGGCGACTGATGTTCGGAAAACCACGTGCCAATTGACCAGTGTTGGCAAGACTACATGTAGATCCCAAGACAGAGCCAGGTGATATTAACAGGTGTGGTCTGCAAAAGAAAACCCAGCCACCTACAAATTCAAAATACTGTGTCATTTATCAAATATTTTGGTGTATGTTAAGGGAGCACAGGTGTTCTTGACTTAAGTGTAAAATTTCCTTTTCATAGATTCTAATACCTAGAGGGCTTGCACAGAATAAATGTAGAGGATGAATGCAGTATATAGATTTTTAAGTTTGATAACGTTAATTTAGACGCTTAACTTCCCTGTCTCACAAGTTACCAACTTGACTTCTAGCTAGAGCAGTTTATAAGGTCTCTGGACTCCTCAGGTCAGGTGAATGTCTTTTATGTATATCTGGAGAGAGAGAGATGAGACAGAGTCTCGCTATATTGCCCAGGCTGGTCTCCAACTCCTGGGCTGAAGTGATTCTCCTGCCTTGGCCTCCCAAAGTGCTGGGTTTACAGGCGTGAGCCACCCCACCCGGCCATGGTCAGGTGAAGGTCTGTAATTAAAGAATGTGAACTACTTCCAAGAAACAGGCTTGAAATTGCCCCATGCCTTTAAGACACCAGAAATGTTTTCCTTCAGGCGTGGTAGTTAACGCCTGTAATCCCAACACTTTGGGAGGTCGAGGAGGGAGGATGGCTTGAGTCCAGGAGTATGACAACAGCCTGGGCAACTTAGGGAGACCCCACCTCTACAAAAAATGAACAAAATTAGCCGGGCAGGGCTGGGCGCAGTGGCTTACTTACGCCTGTAATCCCAACACTTTGCGAGGCCTAGGCGGACGGATCACCTGAGGTCGGGAGTTAAAGACCAGCCTGACCAACATGGAGAAACCCCCTCTCTACTGAAAATAAAAAATTAGCGGCGGGGTGGCACATGCCTGTAATCCCAGCTACTCGGGAGGCTGAGGCAGGAGAATTGCTTGAGCCCTGGAGGCGGAAGTTGTGAGCCGAGATCGCGCCATTGCACTCCAACCTAGGCAACAAGAGTGAAACTCT
>NW_012101943.1:2874230-2880168 GCF_000951045.1 Mandrillus leucophaeus
TTAATTAAATTCTTTATATATACACCTAATGATTTTATCCTGCATCTTTGATTAGTTTTATTATATTTCTCAAAAATAGGATTTCCTCTGAATTCTCAAAAATCTCTGTGATAGCACAAATGTAAATAAAATGTGTGATGTATATTAATAAAATTTTATCATTAATGGATAATGAGTTTTCTATCTTCTAAGGTTTTTATGCCTCAACGTTTGAATCACCTTCTCCCAAGGTAAAATTCTAAGGGAAAGTACCTTACACAGAAATGGTCTAAAAGTATCCCAGGCAAAAAGCAAAAATAGAACAAAATAAATGAATGATAATAAATGGCCCCATCACCCGCTTTATTTCTAGCCCACATAGGCTGAGCTGACCGTGGAATTCTTCCTTACCATAGAGACCATTTATACTGTTTTCCTTTACCCAAACTCTGTAATATTTTTTAAGAAAATTACTCCCTAAGACGTTTTTCCTCTTTCCTTGTTAACAATTCTCTTCTCAGTCCTATTTTTCTTGTTCTTAAAATCTGACTGGGCCGGGCATGGTGACTCACAACTGTAATTCCAGCACTTTGGGAGGCCAAGGCAGGCGGATCACCCAGAGAAACCCCCGTCTCTACTAAAAATACAAAATTAGCCGGATGTGGTGCTGTATGCCTGTAATCTCAGCTACTCGAGACTGCGGCAGGAGAATGGCTTGAACCTGGGAGACGGAGGTTTCGGTGAGCCGAGATCGCTCCATTGCACTCCAGCTGACCCATCTGACTTCCGGTCCGTGCTGAGCTCACTCAAACTGCAGCCATGTCTGGGGACGACATGATTTTTGATCCTACTAAGAGTAAGAAGAAAAAGAAGAAGAAGCCTTTTATGTTAGATGAGGAAGGGGATACCCAAACAGAGGAAACTCAGCCTTCAGAAACGAAAGAAGTGGAGCCAGAGCCAACTGAGGACAAAGACTTGGAGCTGATGAAGAGGACAGTAGGAAAAAATATGCTTCTGATGATCTAGATGACTTGAACTTCTTTAATCAAAAGAAAAAGAAGAAAAAAACTGAAAAGATATTTGATATTGATGAAGCTGAAGGTGTAAAGGATCTTCAGATTGAAAGTAGTGTTCAAGAATCAGCTGAACCAGAGGATGACCTTGACATTATGTTTGGCAATAAAAAGAAGAAAAAGAAGAAGGTCAGGTTCCCAGATAAGGATGAAATACTAGAGAAAGGTGAGGCTCTGGAAGATGAAGACAGCAAAAAAGATGATGGTGTGTCATTCAGTAATCAGGCCCTGCTTGGGCAGGCTCAGAAAGGGACTACACATATGAGGAGCTACTGAATCGAGTGTTCAACATCCTGAGGGAAAAGAATCTAGATATGGTTGCTGGGGAAAAAAGGAAATCTGTCATGAAACCTCCACAGGTCGTCCGAGTAGGAACCAAGAAAACTTCTTTTGTCAACGTTACAGATATCTGTTAACTATTACATCATCGGCCCAAACATCTCCTTGCATTTTCATTGGCTGAATTGGGTACAAGTGATTCTATAGATAGTAATAACCAACTTGTAATCAAAAAAAGATTCCAACAGAAATAGAGAAAATGTCTTGAGAAGATATATCAAGGAATATGTCACTTGTCACACATGCCAATCACCAGACGCAATCCTGCAGAAGGACAGGCGACTCTATTTCCCACAGCGTGAAACTTGTCATTCTAGATGTTCTGTTGCCAGTATCAAAACTGGCTTCCAGGCTGTCACTGGCAAGTGAGCACAGCTCCGTGCCAAAGCTAACTAATTTGCTAATCACTGATTTTGCAAAGTGTGTTGTGGAGATGTGGCTGGACAGGTTTGCCATTACAGTGGATATACCATTGTATTAAAAACAAGATAAAAAAGCTGCCAAGTTGTTTGGTGAGTAGTTGGTTGGTCTGCAATCCTTGCAAGATGCTGATGCTCAAGCTGTTGACATACTCATTGCCTACTTAGCAACTATCAGAGAAACGTGATATGGGGTAAGGAAGTGC
This sequence comes from Mandrillus leucophaeus, assembly GCF_000951045.1. Taxonomy (NCBI): domain Eukaryota; kingdom Metazoa; phylum Chordata; class Mammalia; order Primates; family Cercopithecidae; genus Mandrillus; species Mandrillus leucophaeus. The sequence continues at coordinate 2,876,247 of NW_012101943.1, forward strand.
TTTTTTAAAATCATTCATAGACTTCTGTAAAATGCAAGGTAAATTAAAGTTATTATAACAGTGAAAAAAAATCTGATTGATGCCTTTTTTCGCCCCAACAATGATTGGAAATATAGATGTCTTATTGGTTCAAAAGATTTTTTTTTTTTAAGTTCAGGTCTTGAAATCTCCAGTCACATCTGCACATTCACCATTTAGACATCTTAGTAGGTGTTGATTTGCCCCTAATATTTTGATGTTTATAATAATGAATATACTGGAGAAAATTCTCAATCAGAATGGAATATTCTAAGTGTTACAACTCTTTTAGAATTTGCCCATCAGACTTTACGGTGCTTACCAGAAAGCTCCCCCGGCCACCCTGCAAAAAAAGAAAATGGAATATTCTAGTTAATTAAATTTTCTGAAGAATGTAAACTTTTAATAAACTTTAGTCCTTGGTGAAAATCATTATAAAATGTGTTTAATATATTTTTGAATATCCATTTTTGTAAGTATACTACAATTTACAGCCCTTTTGCATATTTTTTGTTTTGTTTGTTTGTTTGTTTGTTTATTTAGAGACAGGGTTTCACCATGTTGCCCAGGCTGGTCTCCAACTTCTGAGCTCAAGCCATCCACCGGCCTCTGCCTCCCAAAGTGGTGGGATTATAGGCGTGAGCCACCAAACACTACCCATCTTAACCTTTTTAACAACCTATCATTTTTGTGTGTAGATATTCGAGGACTTTCATGACTTTTAAGATCAAGATGAGAAACAGACTCAAAGATTTGTGGAGCTGGAAGGGGCTTAGAGGTCATCTTCTTAATTTTCTCATTTTATGAGAGTCACTCAGTTTATTAATGTATTTGCTGACTGTGCTAGGTTCTTGGAGATGCAATGTTAATAAGATATAGCTCCTGCTTTCAAGATGCTTGTGTCAAATAGTCTTTGAGAGTGCTATCCTTCTAGGTTCCAGATTAGACCACGTGTTGTCTTTTTAGCTTTCCTTCTCTGAATTCCCTCACCCATTCTTCATTCCCACTGCTACCACCCTAACCTAAGTTCAGTTAAGACAAGGAAGAAGTATTCTAGGAAGTGATTCAAGATTTCTTTGTTATAAAGTGAGATTTCAGAAGTCATAGTTGAATCTATACAAGAAACCTATAATGGCTGCTTCAAATAAAACAAATTCTATGTTTAGCTTTTTGGTCCATTATAATCACTTCCAACCCTAGCAATTCATGCTTATTTCCTATGGGAACAAGGACCTGGCCTTGTCCTCCAGTCAGACTTGTCTTTTCATTCATAGACTACCTACATCACTAACTCAAGGCTTCTTTCCCCTACCTGGAACAATGGCTTTCTATCCTACCTAACTATATCATCCCCCGTATTTAAGGTTTGTATCTTTCATATCATACCGAAGAAAATTGGCACCTGTGATGATCTTGCTAGAACTCTGTGGAATGCGTTCCTCTGGGTAACCCCAGATTGGGTTCCCACCCTCTGCTGGGCCAGGGAGTGGGTTCCCTGAGATTTTTGTACTTTCGGACTGTGAGAGATTGGGGTGGTTTCTCTCCAATGGTTAAAACTTTTAAGTCTAAACTTAGAAACATAGTAGACATATGTCCTACCTTTAGAGAAAGCTGATTAGTGTTGAGAGAGAGTGAAACTGCCATACCAAAAGCAGTAGATACAAGACTTGGAAAGACTCCTAACAAGGTTCAGGCCCCTTGTTTCATCTCTGCAGCCCCGCCTTTTGTTTGTTTGTTTTTTGTTTTGTTTGTTTTTGAGACAGGGTCTGGCTCTGTCACCCAGGCTGGAGTGCAGTGGCTTGATCATGGCTCACTGTAGCATCAACCTTCCAGGCTCAATGGATCCTCCCATTAGGCATGCACCACCATACCCAGCTAAGTTTGTATTTTTCATAGAGATGGGGTTTCATCATATTGCCCAAGCTGGTCTCAAACTCCTGGGCAAGCGCTGGAATTACAGCCTTCCCACCTCAGCCTCCTCAGGTGCTGGAATGACAGACGTTAGCCACCATGCCCAGGCTAGCCCTGCCTTTTTGAGACGGAGTCTGATCTGTTGCCCAGGTTGGAGTGCAGTGGTGTGATCTCAGCTCACTGCAACTTCCACCTCATGGGTTCAAGTGATTCTCCTGCCTCAGGCTCCCAAGTGACTGGGATTATAGGGGCCCATCACCATACCTGGCTAATTTTAGTGTTTTTAGTAGAGACTGGGTTTCTCCATGTTGGCCAGGCTGGTCTTGAACTCCTGACTTCAGGTGATCCACCCGCCTCGGCCTCCCAAAGTGCTGGGATTACAGGCGTGAGCCACCACACTGGCAGCTCTGCCTTTCTTGACACCTGATTGTTCAATTCCTCCTTGGATTTCATGAGCCCATAAATCCCCCTCTTGACTTAGATTTGTTTGAGTTGAGTTTCTGTTATTTTCTTTTCTTTTTTTTCTTTTTTTTTTAGACGGAGTCTCGGTCTGTCACCCAGGCTGGAGCACGATGGCGTGATCTCGGCTCACCGCAATCTCTGCCTCCCGGGCTCAAGCAATTCTCCTGCCTCAGCCTCCCAAGTAGCTGGGATTACACAGGCACATGCCACCATGCCCAGCTAATTTTGTATTTTTAGTAGAGACGGGGTTTCTCCATGTTGGTCAGACTGGTCTTGAACTCCGACTTCTGGTGATTGGCCCGCCTTGGCCTCCCAAAGTGCTGGGAATACAAGCATGAGCCACTGTGCCAGGCTGAGTTTCTGTTATTGTCTAATAAAATATAATCACAGAAGTGGTTAGAGGCAGAATTAGAACCAGAAGCCAGATCGGATTGTCAGTGTACAGTGTTGTCAAAAACCAGTACTGCTGTGTGTGTGTGTGTGTGTGTGTGTGACGGGGTCTCTCTCACTCTCTCACCCAGGCTGGAGTGCAGTGGTGCTATCTCAGTCCACTGCAACCTCCGCCTCCCAGGTTCAAGCGATTCTCCCACCTCAGCCTCCCAAGTAGCTGGGACCACAGGCACCTGCCACCACTCCTGGCTGATTTTTTGTGTTTTTTGGTAGAGACAGGGTTTCACCATGTTGCCTAGGCGGTCTCAAACTCTTGTTTTAGGTGATCCACTGGCCTCAGCCTCCCAAAGTACTGGGATTACAGGTTTCAGCCATGGTGCCTGACCAATACTGCTGTTTCTCAGAGGCAAGGGCCTGACCTGATCTTCTAATTTTAAAAAAGTTTTTACTAACATAGTGCTGGGAGCAAAACAGACACTGATGGGTTATACTACAAGTGTATATAGTACACTGTTATGGAGCAAACACTATCTTGAATCAGAAAAGCTAGGTTTGTGGTCAGACATGGTGGCTCACACCTGTAATCCCAGCTACTCAGGAGGCTGAGGCAGGAGAATCACTTGAACCCAAGAGACAGAGGTTGCAGTGAGCTGAGAGCATGCCACTGCACCTCATTCCTCTGTGATCTTAGGCAAATAAATCATGTACAGCCTCAGAGGTATTATATAATTCCTCACTGCAAAATGGGGAGAATAGTCCTCTCTGCCTTGTAGGATTATGGAAAAAGGCTAAAATGACATTCTTTATGTTAAAACTTCTTAGACTATAATGTGAATTAACAACCACACACATATAATCATAGCAGTTGTAGGAAATTGGACTGAGAGTATGCTAAGAACAGAATATACCTTGGAAACTGTATTTGAAGTACTGAATCTGATGTCTTACTGTGGTCTTAACATCTTAACCATTCAAATGTCCACCATTACCTCAAGCTCAGCATCTCCAGACAGAATGCATTCTCTTCTCCGTACCTCTGCCTCTGTTTGCCACCCCTCAAATCTGTTTTCCACACTGCTTTCAAAACTGCTTTCTGAAAAGTAAATGTGCTCACAGTTCTACCCTGCTTAATACCCTTCCA
>NW_012101943.1:2880218-2882411 GCF_000951045.1 Mandrillus leucophaeus
TCTAATAAAATATAATCACAGAAGTGGTTAGAGGCAGAATTAGAACCAGAAGCCAGATCGGATTGTCAGTGTACAGTGTTGTCAAAAACCAGTACTGCTGTGTGTGTGTGTGTGTGTGTGTGTGACGGGGTCTCTCTCACTCTCTCACCCAGGCTGGAGTGCAGTGGTGCTATCTCAGTCCACTGCAACCTCCGCCTCCCAGGTTCAAGCGATTCTCCCACCTCAGCCTCCCAAGTAGCTGGGACCACAGGCACCCGCCACCACTCCTGGCTGATTTTTTGTGTTTTTTGGTAGAGACAGGGTTTCACCATGTTGCCTAGGCGGTCTCAAACTCTTGTTTTAGGTGATCCACTGGCCTCAGCCTCCCAAAGTACTGGGATTACAGGTTTCAGCCATGGTGCCTGACCAATACTGCTGTTTCTCAGAGGCAAGGGCCTGACCTGATCTTCTAATTTTAAAAAAGTTTTTACTAACATAGTGCTGGGAGCAAAACAGACACTGATGGGTTATACTACAAGTGTATATAGTACACTGTTATGGAGCAAACACTATCTTGAATCAGAAAAGCTAGGTTTGTGGTCAGACATGGTGGCTCACACCTGTAATCCCAGCTACTCAGGAGGCTGAGGCAGGAGAATCACTTGAACCCAAGAGACAGAGGTTGCAGTGAGCTGAGAGCATGCCACTGCACCTCATTCCTCTGTGATCTTAGGCAAATAAATCATGTACAGCCTCAGAGGTATTATATAATTCCTCACTGCAAAATGGGGAGAATAGTCCTCTCTGCCTTGTAGGATTATGGAAAAAGGCTAAAATGACATTCTTTATGTTAAAACTTCTTAGACTATAATGTGAATTAACAACCACACACATATAATCATAGCAGTTGTAGGAAATTGGACTGAGAGTATGCTAAGAACAGAATATACCTTGGAAACTGTATTTGAAGTACTGAATCTGATGTCTTACTGTGGTCTTAACATCTTAACCATTCAAATGTCCACCATTACCTCAAGCTCAGCATCTCCAGACAGAATGCATTCTCTTCTCCGTACCTCTGCCTCTGTTTGCCACCCCTCAAATCTGTTTTCCACACTGCTTTCAAAACTGCTTTCTGAAAAGTAAATGTGCTCACAGTTCTACCCTGCTTAATACCCTTCCATGTTTCCCCTTGCCTTAAGATGAAATTCTGATTTTTGTTTGGCATTCATGAAGGACTAAATTTAGGTTTCTCAAGATACCTGAGGAACAGCAGGTATTTGAGGTCTAATTTACACATAACGTTGATTTCACAGAGGCTCTTTGGCTACCCACCTGACTTTTAAATATATATGCAGGGTCTTGCCTTCTTGCCCAAGCCGGAGTGTAGTGGCTATTCATAGGCCAATCACAGGGCACTGAAGCCTCAAACTCCTGGACCCAAGCAATCCTTCTGCCTAGGCCTCCTGAGTAACTGGGTGACAGGTGCACACAATGGTGCCTGGCTTTCGCCTGGCTTTTTGTTTTCCTGACCAAAGCCATGAGGTATGCAAGCTGAGGGAAGCCAGGTGCTAACCAGGCCTCACATGCGAGGTCTTCATCATCCTGCTCCCACCTGTCTTTCTTACCACTGTGCTGTATTCAGTTATTCTCACCTGATGTTCAATTATTCTGAAATGAAGTTCCCTGAATATTCCATGCTCCATGTGTTCAGACTATTTCTCTGTATATATATATACACACATACGTATAATTTGGAAGGTACTTGTTCAGATTTGTTACATACTATACTGCATGACACTGAGATTTGGGGTACAACTGATCCTATCACCCAGGTAGTGAGCATAGTACACGTTAGTTTTCAGCCCTTCCTCGTCACTTTTTGGAGTCCCCAGTGTCTGTTGTTTCCATCTTTATGTCCATGTGTACTCAAGGTTTAGCTCCTACTTACAAGTGAGAACATTATTTGTGTTTTTCTGTGTTAATTTGCTTAGGTAATGACCTCCAGCTGCATCCATGTTGCCTCAAAGGACATTATTTCATTCTTTTTTATGGTTGTGATTTCTCTGTCTTGAACTCACTTCCTTCCATTTCTCACTTGGGTGAGTCCTTCAAGACTGTCTTCTGTATTAGTTCATGAGTTAGTTGAAGACAGGAACTGTGTCCTCGATTTCTGTATTTCTAACCCAGAATTTTTTTTTTTTTTTTTTTGAG
>NW_012101943.1:2886781-2888540 GCF_000951045.1 Mandrillus leucophaeus
TTTTTCTTTCTTTTTTTTTTTTTTTTTTTGAGGTGGAGTCTCGCTCTGTCTCCCAAGCTGGAGTGCATTGGCGCGATCTCAGCTCACAGCCACTTCCGCCTCCTGGGTTCAGGCGATTCTCCTGCCTCAGCCTCCTGAGTAGCTGGGACTACAGGCACCCCCCATCACGCCTGGCTACTTTTTTGTATTTTTATTAGAGACAGGGTTTTACCGTGTTAGCCAGGATGGTGTCAATCTTCTGACCTTGTGATCCGCCTGCCTCAGCCTGCTGGGATTACAGGCTTGAGCCACCGCATGGGGCCCTTATAATTTTATAAAAATAGATAGGGTGTTCACTATGCTGCCTAGGCTGGTCCCAAACCCTTGGGTTCAAGTGATCCACCAACAATTGCCTCCCAAAGTGCTGGGATTACAGGGATGAGTCACCAAGCTTAGCCAACTCCTGAGAACTCTTAAGAGTACCTGTTCAATATTTTCTATTCACTTGTAACCACTATTTTAGGAAATTCCATCTTCTGCCTTACAGCAAACAACATTCAACTGACTTCTGAGTCTTGAACTTTCACATTATATTTAGTTTAGATATAATAAACATATGTTACACAAAATGTTATGTGAGGCCAAATAGGAAATTGTTTTCCATTCATTTTAATGAAAAGAACAAATATTGAATGCTTACCAAGTGCAAGGTTTAGGGTAAGGGCTAGAGAAGATACAGAGAGGAATAAGACACTGTCTTGCCCTCAAGAAGCTCTTAATCAGAAGGGCAGATTAAAAATATACACAGCATACTGTAATGAAAAACAACTGTGTTAAAACTTTAAGGGAATGGGCCAGGTGCAGTGGCTCATGCTTTTAATCCCAGCACTTTGGGAGGCTGAGGTGGGAGGATCGCTTGAGCCCAGGAGTTTGAGACCAGCCTGAGCAACATAGTGAGACCCTGTCTCAAAAAAAGAAAAAAACAAAAAAGAAAGAAAAAAGCTTTAATGGAAGTACAGTCACAGTATCAGGGGAATAATAATAGAATAATCAAAGACATTATTTCCCAAACAGGGAAGAAATAGCATTTGTGTTGAATAGAAATTTAGAGGGGGAAATTTGGGGTTTCTGTTGTTGTTGTTGTTTTTTGAGACACAGTCCCACTCTGTCGCCCAGGTTGGAGTGCAGTGGCACGATTTCGGCTCACTGCAACTTTCACCTCCTGGGTTCAAGCAATAATCTTGCCTCAGGCTCCCTGTTAGCTGAGATTACAGGCATTCACCACCACACCCAGCTAATTTTTGTATTTTAGTAGAAACGGGGTTTCACCATGTTGGCCAGGCTGGTCTCCAACTCCTGAATTCAAGCAATCTACCCACCTCCACCTCCCAAAGTGCTGGGATTACAGGCGTGAGCCACGGTGCCCAGCCCAGAGCGGAAATTTTGGAAGCAAACCATTCAAGACATAGAAAAGGAGATTGAGTGAACACAGTGTTGAAGTTGTTAGAATCAATATGGGATCACTTGTTTTAAAAAACAAAACGGGCCAGGTGCGGTGGCTTAGACTGGCCAACAGGACAAAACCCCATCTTTACTCAAAATACAAAAATTAGTCGGGTATGGTGGTGCATGCCTGTGATCCCAGCTACTTGGGAGGCTGAGGCAGGAGAATCACTTGAACCCAGGAGGCAGAGGTTGCAGTGAGCTGAGATCATGCCATTGCACTCCAGCCTGGGCGACAGAGTGAGATTGTCTCAAAATAAAATAAAATAGCCAGGCA
>NW_012101943.1:2889500-2891771 GCF_000951045.1 Mandrillus leucophaeus
GAAGGAAGGAAGGAAGGAGAAATTAAGATGGGAGCTGAGGAATCTAGATAGTAATGTAATGGGGAAAGATGAGGTTAATAAGGTCCTGAACAAGAGGAGTGGCAAGGGATAGGAGAGGCAGAGGTAGGGTATTCGGAAAATATCTCCTTTTAGAATAAAATAATATACAATCAATTTTTAGAATTCTACATACAAAGATAGACTATGCCAACTAAAAACCAAATCCATTAGAATTATTATGGTGGGGAGAAGACTGCTGCAGTCCTCCCTCAGTATCCATGGGGGATTGGTTCTAGTACCCCCTCCCAACTGCCCTCATACCTTGTAATCACCCACTGCACAGACACAGTCAATTCAGTGAGACTGCAGCAGTGCAGTAGAGAAAGAGTATAACTGACACGAGGCTGACCCATATGGGAAAAAACTGGAGTTGTCGCTCAAATCAGTCTCTCAGAAGGCTCAGAGGCTCTGGTTTTTATGGACAATTTGCTGGGCAATGGGGGCTAGGAAATGGGTGCTGCTGACTGGTTGGGGATGAAATCATAGATGTAAGGAACACTGTCCTCATGCACTGAGTCCACCTCTGGGTAGGGCCACAGGAGCAGTTGAGTCATGAGTCACAAGTACAGGTGGGGTCCATCTGAAAAACATCTAAAAATAAAACCAATCTGAGGTTCTACAACAGTGATGTTATCTATAGAAGCAATTGCGGAAGTCACAAATCTTGTGACCTCTGGCCAAGTGACTCCTGAGCAGTAGGGGGTTGGAAACTACGCCTACATTTTAGCAGAGTTCAAGCATAGCAGAGTTCAAGCACCTCCCACAATCCTATTCTTGTGGTCTTTCATTAGTCTTACAAAGGTAGGTTTTAGTCCCTGAGCAAGGAGGGCATTAGTTTTAGGGAAGGACTATTACTGTCCTTGCTTTCAAGTTGAAGTATAAATTCTTCTCAGAGTTAGCTTGGCCCATGCCCAGGAGCGACCATGGTGTCAGAAGCAAGGCTGAGTGGTCTATGTCAGATTTCCCTTACTGTCATAGTTTTGAAAAAGTTGGTTTCACACCAAAATCTGCGGATGCTGAAGTCTGTGATATAAAGTGGTGTAGTATTCACATACAACTTACACACATCCTCATATACTTTAAATCATTGCTAGTTTATTATAATGCCTAATACAATGGAAATGCTATGTAAATAGCTGTTAGTTTTTTTGTTTGTTTGTTTGTTTTTGAGATGGAGTCTTGCTTTTTTGCCCAGGCTGGAGTGCAGTGGTACGGTCTTGGCTCACTGCAACCTCTGCCTCCTGGGTTTAAGTGATTCTCCTGCCTCAGCCTCCTGAGTAGCTGGGATTACAGGCGTGCCACCACGCCTGGCTAATTTTTGTATTTTTAGTAGAGACAGGATTGTTCACCATGTTGGCCAGGCTGAAATAAACACTTTTTGTTTCTGTCTATCAGTGAGGACAAAACATTTCAGCTAGTTATTTGTGATGGAGATTTGGAGAGCCTGTGTCTGGCACTGTCATAGCTAAACAAGGCAGGTATCCCTGAGTCTTATCTAACTTATCTAACTCATATGGGGGAGTAGCTATTTTTTTAGAACACAAAAAGATGAAGGGATTTCCTAAACCTTCAGGTTAAGTTCAACATTGTCAAATAAAATGGCCTTATTTTATACTCAGATTCCCATTAAAGGAGTAAAAGTGTTAGTATTCTTTGGGCGTCAATGGCAACACTATTTAAGTTTCATTTCAACACCCAGGTGTCATCATTCACTCTGACACTCACATTCAGTGATAGGACAAGGACTCTAGTATTTTTACATTTATGGAACAGAAGTGGTTGCCATATGCTAAAATTGTTGCTGAAAAGTATACCGCAAGTGGAAGAACTTAGGTTATGCAAATAGAAGATATGCTTCAAATCAGCAGTTTGGAAACTGTAGTTTTAATGTTACTAATTTAGGATAACAAGGGGAAGCAACCTTAGATGTTTCTCAACTTAAGGCTAGAAAAAGCTGTTATTTTTTTCTTCTTTTTTCTTGAGACAGAGTCTCAACTGCAGCCCCGAGCTCTTGGGCCCAAGTAATCCTCCCACCTCAACCTCCGAAGTAATTGGAACTACAGGTGTGCACCACTGATGTAGGAGTTAAAAAGAAATTTTTTAGGCAGATAGTGAGGGTAAGGAAGTCCTCCGTAAGGTTTCCCTTTTAATGAAAAGCAGCCCTGCTGGGCGTGGTGGCTCACACCTGTAATCCCAGCACTCTGGGAGGCC
>NW_012101943.1:2893231-2894796 GCF_000951045.1 Mandrillus leucophaeus
TGAGCCACTACACCTGGCCAAAAGCTGATTATTTCAACCATCAAATCAAGAGACAGACATCATATCCACAACAAGAATATGTACATATCGAGAAGTGTGATATTACTTCAATAACAGGTTACTATTTTTTTTTCTTCTTTTTCACATTGTTTTGATTTGGTAAACCTGATTATTTATTTTCATGTATAAATGATGAGTGCTATAAATTTGTACCATTTCTACTTACTATCCACAATGACCAGAATAATCTCTTAACTTCATAATTCCAATTGTTGCTATCTTTTTACTTTACCACTACTTCCAGCCACTTTAGATTTTTAAAAGTAGGTGCTTTATAATACATTTGCTTCAAAAAATATATTTAACTGATAAAGAAGTTAAATGAAATACATTTATACATTGAATTACCAAGAATACCAGAATGCCAAAGAATAATGATACTTCATAGTTTATGTAATACATTTTCATAAAATCGAATACATTATTTCATTTGATCTTTACAATATTTCTGAAATAAATTATCACCATTTTATAGTTGAGGGAAGTCAGTGGCAGAGCTGGAATGAGATTTAAGTACTGATTGATTTACTTACATTGCCCTATATACTACATAATCAGAACATTTTATGTAGGATAGTAAAAAGATTAAAATATCCAATAAGAATGATAGTACAAGGCCGGTCACAGTGACTCATACCTGTAATCCCAGGGCTTTACGGCACTGAGGCAGGAGGATCACCTGATCTCAGGAGTATGAGACAAGCCTCGGTAACACAGCAAGATCCATCTCTACAAAAAATAAAGATTAGCTGGGCATGGAAGCACCTGCCTGTAGTCCCAGCTACATGGGAGGCTGAGGCAAGAGAAGAGCTCGAGCCCAGAAATCTGAGGTTGCAGTGAGCTATAATTGCTCAGTGGGTTCACCTTGCCCACTGCCTAGACTGACCCAATTTATCAAGACAGGGGAATTGCAATAGAGAAAGAGCAATTCACGAACAGCCAGCTGTGCAGCAGACCAGAGTTTTATTATTTACTCAAATTGTTCTCGCTGAGCATTCAACTTGGTGGATGGGGGAAAGCCAGTGAGCCAGGAGTGCCCATTTGTCAGGGATGAAGTCATAGGGAGTCGAAGGTGTCTTCTTGGGCTGAGTCAGTTCCTAGGAGGGCAACACAAGATCAGATGAGCTAGTTTATTGATCTGGGTGGTACCAGCTGACCAAGCACAGGGTCTTGCAAAATATTTCAAGCACTGATCTTAGGAGCAGTTTAGCAAGGGTGAGAATCTTGTAGGCTCCAGCTGCAAGACTCCTGAAACCATAATTTCTAATCTTGTGGCTAATGTTAGTCCTACAAAGGCAGTCTAGTCCCCAGGCAAGAAGAAGGTCTGCTTTGGGAAAGGGCTGTTATCTTTGTTTTAAACTATAAACTAGCTTTCTCCCAAAGTTAGTTAAGCCTACGCCTAGGAATGAACAGGACAACTAGGAGGTTAGAAGCAAGATGGAGTCAATTAAGTTAGATCTCTTTCACTGTCTCAGTCATAATTTTGCAAAGGCAGTTTCAGCACC
>NW_012101943.1:2896616-2905206 GCF_000951045.1 Mandrillus leucophaeus
GAGGAGGAGGTTGCAGTGAGCCGAGATTGTACCACTGCATTCCAGCCTGGGCAACAGAGTGAGACTCCACCTTAAATAATAATAATAATAATAATAATAATAATAATAATAAGGCTCAGATATTAATTGAACCCTAAACCTATTCAAAGATTTGTCCACTAAATGCTGTGAAATGTACTAGCCTCCTCTTAGTTTAACCTAAATAAAGCTAAAAAGGATTAATTCATTTTAGTTAGCTGTCTCTTGTCAAGTATTTGTTTTCAGTAATTTAGGGCAAAAGAAAGGAATACATAGATTAAAGAAGGATTAGAGTAGTGAAAATAGTTGTTTCATGTTTCAAGGAATGCTTTCAGTCTCTTTTATTCTTTATAGCATAAGCTGATTATTTTGTTTGACATGTTTTTTCAGTGACTGCTATTGATAGCACCTCTTTGTTTTGGATGTTTTCTTTTATTTTCTTTTACTGACTTTGTTGGTTTAGTTTAGCTTACAATTCCAGCCTTTCCTTACTCTGTACCTGTATCTGGCTTTTGATGTATCCTTCTTTCTGTTGCTTACCCAGGAAGGCTAACTTTTTTTCTATAAATGGAAATTCTAGACAACAGCTTGAGGGCACTGGTGGAAATGATATAGTTGTAGTGACTCCATGGTTTATTCATTGTGCCTTCAGACCTGGAAAGAGGATCCTTTGGCCAAAAAAAAAAAAAAAAAAAACTAGAAGAAGATACATACAATGATAACAGTTGTCTTGCTTTTTTTTTTTTTTTTTGAGACAGAATCTGGCTCTGTCACCCAGGTTGCAGTACAGTGTTTCGATCACAGCCTCGACCTCCCAGGCTCAAGAGATCCTCCCACCTCAGCCCCCCGAGTAGCTGGGACCACAGGCACTTCCACCACGCCCAGCTAATTTTTTTATTTTTATAGAGATGGGGTTTCACCATGTTGCCCAGGCTGGTCTTGAACTCCCGAGCTCAAGTGATCCACTTGCCTCAGCCTTGCGAAGTGCTGGGATTACAAATGTGAGCCACCATGCCTGGCAGTCCCATGATATTTTGCTTTCATTTTATTTTTATGTCATTTTCAAATTCTCTTAATTATTTTTACAAATCTATAAAAATTAAACAAGACTGTATTTTAACTTGATTTTTAGTATATAATGAGTATTGCAAAGGTCAATAGTCCGAATACAATAATTAAACAACTTATATCTAACTATACATTTCAGTTTATTCCCTTTGAAAGTTTATCGTACAGCCTTCTCAAAATATGAACAAAACGTATGAAATCAAAGGGTACCAACTTTAAACGAGTGGTATTCAAACTTTTTTGGCATGTTATTTATTTAGACATTGTAGATGTATATTACTGTATTAATATATAACATACATTATGCAATATATAGACATTTTAAGGATGAAATAAAAATATAAAGATGATTTTTTTTTTCTTTTGAGATAGAGTCTCCCTCTGTCACCCAGGCTGGAGTACAGTGGTGTGATCTTGGCATGGTGATGTGTGCCTTTATTCCCAGCTACTCAGGTGGCTGAGGTGGGAAGATCCCTTGAACCCACGAGTTCAAGGTTGCAGTGAGCTATGATTGCATCACTGCACTCCAGCCTGGATGACAGAGTGAGATCTGGCCTCCAAAAAATCTGTAGGTCTAGATTTTTTTTTTTTTTTTTTTTTTTACATATGTGCTATTGAAGCGAGCACAGAATTTTTTTGCTTTTTTGTTTTTTAAAGAATATTTTAGGCCAGGCGCAGTGGCTCATGCCTGTAATCCCAGCACTTTGGGAGGCCGAGGTGGGCAAATCACGAGGTCAGGAGTTCAAGACTAGCCTGGCCAACATGGTGAAACCCCGTCTCTACTAAAAATACAAAAAATTGGCCAGGCGTGGTGGCGGGTGCCTGTAATCCCAGCTACTGGGGAGGCTGAGGCAGGAGAAGCACTTGAATCCAGGACACGGAGGTTGCAGTGAGCCAAGACTGTGCCACTGTACTCCAGCCTGGGCAACAGAGTGAGACTCAGTCTCAAAAAAAAAAAAAAAAGAATATTTTAAATTTATTTACATGCAGGCCGGGCACAGTGGCTCACTCCTGTAATCCCACCACTTTGGGACGCTGGGGCTGGTCAGGAATTCAAGACCAGCCTGGCCAACGTGGTGAAACCCCATCTTATTAAAAATACAAAAATTAGCCAGGTATGGTTTCACACACCTGTAGTCCCAGCTACTCGGGAGGCTGAGGCAGGATAGTCGCTTGAACTCAGGAGGCAGAGGTTGCAGTGAGCCGAGATCATGCCACTGCACTCCAGCCTGGACGACAGAGTAAGACTCTGTCTCAAAAGATTGCTTACACATTGTGTTTCCATTATTTAAAAACAAGATTTGAGAGTAAATAGCAGAAAAAGTAAGAAACAAAATTTTGCATGCCTTTGTGCTATACTTCGTACTCATTTTTTTGGATATATCTACTAGTCATATCTACTAGTCAGGTTCAAAATTTGGCATCCCCTGCTTGAAATCATGTTTTCTAGAATTTTATAGGAATGGTTGAAAGCAAAAATGAAACTGTCAGGCACAGTCCTTGAAGCAGAGGATGTGGGCAGAGCGAGGACAGGGCATGTCTAAGACTTACTTTACCATGTGATCTAGGAAGCTGTCACTGTGCAAAGACAAGCACTGCTGGTTTGAATTACAATAATTTTTGGCTACTTCTCTTCACCTTCTTGGAGATCCTTCCTCAGGAATAAGGAAATAATTCAGGAAATTCACGCAGGAGCTCAGATGTATTTCCAGTCTCTGTAGTTTCCATTTTTGGCAGGCACACAGATAAGGGGATGAGAAATTAATATTGAGCCACACACAGGGGGAAGAAAATCTAGTATTCCTGAAGAAAAGGAACCTTGTTCACTGACACAAGAAAATATTAAGGAGTAAGGCTTATCAAGTATTAAATTTATATTTACTAAGCCACTCAGTGTTAGGTCAATATCCTAAGTAGAAAAGATCAAGGAGGTAATAAGTTGAAATAAAAAAAAAATTTTTAACAAAGTTCTGAATCTCCATCTGCAATAGAGATTTGTTTTTGCTTTTTGTTCCTCTTTTAGAGATTGAAAGTAAGAGATAGGATTGACACACTTCTCCTTGTTTTTTAAGACTCAGCACAAATATTACTTCTGATGTGAAACTTTTGAGGCTACCATGTAGTTTCCCTCCTATGTTTCCTCACAGCATATTGTATTTTTTTTTTTTTTTTGAGACAGAATCTCACTCTGTTGCCCAGGCTGGAGTGCAGTGGCATGATACCAGCTCATTGAAACCTCAGGTGATCCTCCCACCTTAGCTTCCTGAGTAGCTGGGACCACACAAGTGTGCCACCATGCCCAGCTAATTTTTTGGTAATTTTTGTAGAGACTGGGTTTCGCCATGTTGCCCAGGCTGGTCTCGAACTCCTCACCTCAAGCAATCCACCTGCCTTGGCCTTCTAAAGTGCTGGGATTACAGGCATGAGCCACTGTGCCAGGCCTGTACCTCTATTTTTATTTATTTATTTATTCATTCATTTTGAGATGGAGTCTCACTTTTCCGCCAGGCTGGAGTGCAATGGCGCAATCTCAGCTCACTGAAACCTCTGCCTTCCAGATTCAAGTGATTCTCCTGCCTCAGCCTCCTAAGTAGCTGGGACTATAGGAGTGTACCACCAAGACCAGCTAATTTTTGTATTTTTAGTAGAGACAAGGTTTCACCATGTTGGCCAGGATAGTCTCAATCTCCTGACCTTGTGATCCACCCTCCTCAGACTCCCAAAGTGCTGGGATTACAGGCATGAGCCACCACGCCCAGGCTTGTACCTCTATTTTTGAAAAGCATTATGATATAATTGTTCCTTTCAAATAAAATGTGACTGAGGCCAGGCACCATGGCTCATGCCTGTAATCCTAGCACTTTGTGAGGCTGAGGTGGGTAGATCACCTGAGGTCAGGAGCTAGAGATCAGCCTGGCCAACATGGTGCAACCTGTCTCTACTAAAAATACAAAAATTAGCCACGTGTGGTGGTGGGCGCCTGTAGTCCCAGTTACTTGGGAGGCTGAGGCAGGAGAATCGCTTGAACCTGGGAGGCGGAGGTTTCGGTGAGCCAAGATTGCCCCATCGCATTCCAGCCTGGGGGACAAGAGCAAAACTCCGTCTCAAAAGAAACAAACACACACAAATAAAACATGACTGAGACTGCATTTTGTTTTTTTTTTCTTTTTGATCCATGGTACTGCAGGGTGAAAGAACTATTTTCCTTCCCATCTGAGGTTCATGACTGAGACCCCAGAACCAAAAATAGATTAACAAGAGAAAAGCATACACATTTATTTAATGTAAGTTTTACGAGATGTGGAGCCTTCATAAGGAAATGAAGAAGCGAAGCAACAGTTAAACAGAAGTGTTTTTACGCTAGATCTGATGAAGAAGTGGATAGTTACGGAGAAGCACATCAGGAAAAATGAGGTATGATCTAATGGCAAGAAGCTGAAGGGCATTTTGCAAGGCCTGTTTGTTCAGATTCTTCTGAGTTCCTGTGTCTTCATAGATAAGGATGTTCCTTTTCTTCAGGTATAGGGAGGGTACTTCTCTAGTGAGGGACTTATGACCTGCTTCAGAGAAACGTCAGAAACGTCCTTTTCGGCTTTATGACCTGCTTCTGGAGAAAAGAGGGGAAAGGTGAGAATGACCCTCCTCCTTCTGCTGTCTTCTCGAATGCCAAGGTGTTGTATTTTGGGATAGCATGTCATGAACTCCACCAGCACCTCGTACAGTGAAAGTGTTCAGGACACCGCCAAACCTCTCCCAGAGTCAGGTGTGTAAACCAGCCTGGGCGGCGGCCACAGCTGCAGGGCCGCCGTGGAGCCCAGAGTAGCAACCCTGGGGGAGCAGCGTGGGGCGACGCTGCCTGCGGGGACCCGGTGACAGCATCAGAGGTAATAGGTTTTGACAAGTTTGCATCATGCATGAATATAAGCTAGTCGTTCTTGGCTCAGGAGGGGTTGGAAAGTCTGCTTTGACTGTACAATTTGTTCAGTGAAAATTTGTTGAAAAATATGATCCCATGATAGAAGATTCTTATAGAAAGCAAGTTAAAGTGGCCAAGCTCCACCTGTAATCCCAGCACTTTTGGGAGGCCGAGGCGGACGAATCACCCGAGGTCGGGAGTTTGAGACCAGCCTTGACCAATATGGAGAAACCCTGTCTCTACTAAAAACACAAAAAATTAGCCAGGTGTAGTGGTGTATGCCTGTAATCCCAGTTACTTGGGAGGCTGAGGCAGGAGAATCACTTGAACCCAGGAGGCAGAGGTTGCAGTGAGCCGAGACCGTGCCATTGCACTCCAGTCTGGGCAACAAGGGCGAAACTCCATCTCAAAAAAAAAAAAAAAAAAAAAAAAAAAAGTTATTGGGACAAAAAGAAAAGAAAAAACTATGAAGAACTTTTTTTTTTTTGGACAATTCAGGAAACTAGAATGGACTGGATCATTAAATGCCTTAGCCATAAATATGGTATTGTGATTATATAGGAGAATTTTTTTCTTTTTTTAAACAAAATAAATTGAGACAGAGTCTCGCTATGTTTCCCAGGCTGGTCTCAAACTCCTGGGCTCAAACAATCCACCTACCTTGGCTCCCAAAGTGCTGGGATTACAGGTGTGAGCTACCATGCATGGCCAGGAGAATGTTCTTGTTCTTAGGACATACTATTTGGTGGTGAAATGTCATGATGCCTGCAACTTACTTTCAAATGGTTCAGAAAGAGAGAGAGAGAAAAAAATGCAAATTTATAGAATGCTAACAAATGGTGAATCCAGGCAAAGATTATATGGGGATGTATTATGCTATAATTTTCTTTTCTTTTTCTAATTTGAAATTAAAAGAGAACATGATTTAAAACAAATTTTGTTTTGTTTTGTTTTGTTTTGAGACAGAGTCTCGATCTGTGGCCCAGGCTGGAGTGCTATGGCATGATCTCGGTTCACTGCAACCTCTGCCTCCCAGGTTCAAGCAGTTCTTCTGTCTCAGCCTCTCCAGTAGCTGGGACTACAGGCGCCCACCACCATCTGGCTAATTTTTGTATTTTCAGTAGAGATAGGGTTTCACCATATTGGTCAGGCTGGTCTCAAACTCCTGACCTCAGGTGATCCACCCTCCTCGGCCTCCCAAAGTGCTGGGATTACAGGCGTGAGCCACCACGCCTAGCCAACAAAAAAGTTTTTAAAAGAGTTTTAAACTCCTTAAAAGAGTTTTCCTCCTTGAAGCCTACTGTGAAGAAGTAATACACATGGTTTTTAGAAGCAAAATAAAGCGCATTTTAACCCCTGAATCATATTTTACTTTATTTTGTTTATTTATTTTTTTCAAGAGACAGAGTCTCAGCCTGGTTTGGTGGGTCAGGTTTGTAATCTCAGGACTTTGGAAAGCCAAGGCAGGAGGATTGCTTGGGGCCAGAGATATGAGACTAGCCTGGGTAAATGGCGAGACCCTGTCTCTATAAAAAATAAAAAGGCCAGCCATCATAATGGCTCAGGCCTGTAATCTCAGCACTTTGGGAGGCTGAGGCAGGAGGATTGCTTGATACCAGGAGATCAAGCCCAGCCTGGGCAACATAGCAAGACCTAACAAAAGACAAGGTCTTGCTCTGTCCCCCAAGCAGGAGTGCAAAGGCATGATTATAGCTCAGTACAGCCTCAAACTCCCAGGCCCAAGTAATTCTCCCACCTCAGCCTCACGAGTGGCTGGAACGATAAGGGCACATGCCACTATGCCCAGCTAATTTCTTTTTTATTTTTTGTAGAGATGGGGACTTGCCCTGTGTTGCCCAGGCTGGTCTCCCATCAAGGGTTCACCTGAAGCGATCCTCGTGCCTCTGCCTTCCAAAGTGCTAGGATTACAGGTGTGAACTACTGCACCTGGCCCTGAATCGTATTTTAATTTACAACTGAGTTCTAAACTTTTGTCTTCCCAAAAAAATTTTAAAAGGAAGGCAATATAGATAACTCCAAACAAATTTGTAAAATGGAATTCATTGGCATCAGACCAGGAGAATTAAAATTTGGGGGCTAGCTGTTAGGCATAAGTAGAAAATATGACTTAATCTGGGAATGTCTGGTCACAGATAAAACTGACATACATGTGAGTCCCCAGACTGGACTAATGACATATAACTGAAAGCTTAGAAGAGTGTTTTGTAAAGAGCCCCACTGTTTGTATCCGTGAAAGTCCAGTCAGAAAAATAGAAGCCACTGTTTGAAAGAGAGAAACTAGTTCAGGGAATTGTTTACACAGGGGATGAACAGCTGAGGCTAAGAAGTTCAAAGTGGACGGTGAGGGCCAGGTGCAATGGCTCATGCCTATAATCCCAGCACTCTGGGAATCCATTGTGGGAGGACTGCTTGGGCCCAGGAGTTTGAGACCAGCCTGGGCAACATAGTGAGACCCCCATCTCTACCAAAAAAAAAAAAAAAAAAATTCTGTTCTTTTGACTCTTTTTAAAAATTATTTATTTTACGTTAAGCTCTGAGATACATATGTAGAACGTGCAGGTTTGTTACATAAGTATACATGTGCCATGGTGGTTTGCTGCACCCATCAACCCGTCATCTAGGTTTTAAGTGCTGCATGCATTTGTCCTAATGCTCTCCCTTCCTTTGTCCCCCACCCTACAACAGGCCCCAGTGTGTGATGTTCCCCTCCCTATGTCCAAAGAATTTAAAAATTAGCTGGGCGTGGTGGCACATACCTGTGGCCCCAGCTACTTGGGAGGCTGAGGTGGGCAGATTGCTTGAGCTGGAGAGGTCGAGGTTGCAGTGAGCTGTGATTGTGCCACTGCATCCCAGAGTGGGCAACAGAGTGAGACCTTGTCTCAAAACAAAACAAAACAAAACAAAGGGGACAGTGAAGCAACTCAGAGTTAACATCAGCAGAAAGCCGCGACCTGGTAGAGACAGGGTTTCACTGTGTTAGCCAGGATGGTCTCGATCTCCTGACCTCATGATCCGCCCACCTCGGCCTCCCAAAGTGCTGGAATTACAGGCGTGAGACACCACACCTGGCCTATATGTGATTGACTTTGAAAAAACAACAAGAAATATGAAACTCTAGTAACAATGGTTGAGTTGATTTAAGACTAATGAAAAGACAGGATTTGAAAAATAATGTCTTCTGACCATATCTGGACTTACATAGGATTGCTGCGAAACATTAAGTTTCCTTTGCATCTTCAATAAATAATCTATTTTTGAAAAAAATTATGTCTGCCCTGGCCAGGTGTGTTGGTGCATGCCTGTAGTCCCAGCTACTCGAGAGGCTAAGGCAGGAGGATTGCTTGAGCCAAGAGGTCGAAGCTGCAGTGAGCCATGATTATGCCACCGCACTGCCACCTGGGTGACAGAGCAAGACCCTGTCTCAATGAATAAGTAAACATATATATCATTGATACCAACTAACTACTCTTGCGTGGATAAAAATCTCTTAAGAGTGGATTTTTTTTTTTTTTTTTTTAGGCAGAGTCTTGCTCTGTTGTCCAGGCTGGAGTGCAGTGGCATGATCTC
>NW_012101943.1:2906844-2909010 GCF_000951045.1 Mandrillus leucophaeus
AGATGGAGTCTGGCTCTGTCACCCAGGCTGGAGTGCAGTGGCACAATCTCGGCTCACTGCAACCTCCACCTCCCGGGTTCAAGCAATTCTCTTGCCTCAGCCTCCTGAGTAGCTGGGATTTCAGGCGCCGGCCAACATGCCCAGTTAGTTTTTGTATTTTTTTTTTTTAGTAGAAATGGGGTTTCACCATGTTGGCTAGGCTGGTCTCGAAGTCCTGACCTCAAGTGATCTGCTCACCTTGGCCTCCCAAAGTGCTGGGATTACAGGCATGAGCCACTGCACCCAGCCGATTTTTTTTTTTTTTTTTTAGTTTTTCTTAGTTTTTAAAAATTTTGCATATATCTTATCTTATGTACAATCATTTAAATTAAGTTATTTGACATTAAAAATAGAGAATTTCATATAAAAATCTAAATTCTAGCTTCTCTTATATATTGGGATGCCGTGGCCACACTGGGCCCTGATTCCTACATGGCGGTCACTTGAACCCTCTCCAGTCCACCATGTCCCAGCCTTATCTGGTTCAGTCATGTATGTTACTTGCCTGGCCCCTATATGCAAGTAATCCTTTTTCCTTTCTTCTCTGCATTCTAAATTGCCTATGGGTTTGCACTATCGCCCTCATATTCTGTCTTTTTGTTTTGAATCAGCTTCTGTCATGATTAGTGTCCATTTGTTAAGCTACTATTTGAATTAATGAAAACTCATCTCAGAAATTCCAATGAATATCCCCCATGATACATCATTTCAATTTTTTGTGTGAAAGGAGGGATATATGAAAGCCATTGTGTAAGCTGGTCACAGTAGCTCATGCCCGTAATCCCAGCACCTTGGGAAGTCAAGGTGGGCAGATTGCTTGAGCGTGGACATTCAGGACCAGTCTAGGCAACACGGTGAAACCCCATCCCAACAAAAAATACAAAAAATCAGCTGGGCGTGGTGGCACCTCTGTAGTCCCACTTACTTGGGAGGCTGAGGTGGGATCACTTGAGCCCAGGAGGTCGAGGCTGCAGTAGCCATGATCATGCCACTGCACTCCAGCCTGGGTGATGAAGTGAGACCATGTCTCAAAAAAAAAAAAAAAAAATTGTATGATTACATGCACAGACACATCTCTGCCTACAACTGAAAGAATTTGAGATGACTTGAAGTAAAATTAGACTATAACAACAAAACAAGTGACAAACCACCCCACAATAAAAGGCAAAAATCCAGTAAAAAATGTCAATCAGCTGAGGTTAAGCCTTCATGTTGTAAGCCTCCTTTGGGTCATTCCCTTTTGTAGTACTTACCCAGTTAAAACTTCGTTTGATGCCTTAAACCCCCGCTAGACTATAAACTCTTAATGGCAGAGACTTTGTCAATCTTATATATTGCCATATTCCAAAGTGCATAGCATAGAGCCTCATTAGTTCAATAATAGACGAAAATGTATCAGGAAACTTTTTCGCTCAGTTGCTGCCAAAGAAAAGCTATAGCAATCAAACATAAAATTGTTTTTCAGACTCTTAGCAGCCAGGACAAAGAAAGAAGCAGCCAAAGGTCTTGGCCTGTAGCCTGTCGATATTGCAGGATTAGCCCCTGTCCCAGAAAGCAGTGTGGATAAAACAAACAAACTAAACCTCTAACTAAGAAAGTTGCTCTGTATTCATAGTTGTTGGTGCCTTGAGGAGTAGGGTACAAGGTGCATACCACTAGTCTGGTTTCCAGGACGGGACTTTGGTCACTTGGAGATCACAGTCATAGAGGAGCTGGTTTTCAGACAGGCACCTAGACGATGAAGAACAAAACACAAGACATATTAATTGCAGTGAGGATTTAGGAGGTGGCAGAATTCTATTACTAGGTCTGGCCAATAAGATTACAAGAGGACAGGTTGAGCATGGTGGCTTACACCTTTAAGCCCAGCACTTTGGGAAGCCAGGGCAGGAGGATGGCTTGAGCCCAGGAGTTTGAGACCAGCCTGGGCAATACAGTAAGACCCCATCTCTAAAAAATTGTTTTAAAAAAGGTTAGAATAGAACAAGCTTAATTTGTAGGAAGTAACCAGAGCTGAAATAAACTTCCACTTTCAGAATTGGTTCCAGCATCTAGAGATAGGTCAAGACTGTAGTGCCTAGGGAACAATCTAAGAATGGAGAATAAGGAAGGCCATTAAAAATTATA
>NW_012101943.1:2911950-2914546 GCF_000951045.1 Mandrillus leucophaeus
CTGAAATACTATACAGCAGTGAAAATGGGTAAACTATAGCTGTAGGCATGAATATGGATGAGAACCTCAAAAATGCTAAATGGGAGAAAATGTATCACAGAAAAATATATAGAGTATGATTCCATTATGTAAAGGTCAAGGACAGGCTGGGTGCGGTGGCTCATGCCTGTAATCCCAGCACTTTGGGAGGCAAAGATGCACGCATCCCTTGAGCCCAGGCATTTGAGACCAAATGTGGGCAGCATGGCGAAACCCTGTCTCTACAAAAAATACAAAAATTAGCAGGGTGTGGTGGTGTGCACCTGTGGTACCAGCTACTTGGGGGGCTGAGGTGGGAGGATTGCTGGAGGCCAGGAGGTTGAGACTGCAGTGAGCTGTGGTCATGCCACTGTACTCCAGCCTGGGTGGCAGAGTGAAACCCCATCTCAAAAACAAAAAAACAAACAAACAAAAAACCTCAGCAAACAGTACTTCTTATCTCCATCAAGCTACCTATTAGCAATACATCTTTTACTTTTAAAAAAATCTAAGCTATAAGTCAGGCACAGTGACTCACACCTGTAATCACAGCATTTTGGGAGGCAAAGGTGGATGGATCACTTGAGCAGGAGTTTGAGACCAGCCTGGCCAACATGGTGAAACCCCATCTCTACTAAAAAATGCAAAAATTAGCTGAGCGTGGTGGTGTGCACCTGTAATCCCAGCTATTTGGGAGGCTGAGGCAGGAGAATTTCTTGAACCTGGGAGACAGAGGTTGCAGTCAGCCGAGACCATTCCACTGTACTCCAACCTGGGTGGCAGAGCAAGACTCTGTCTCAGAAACAAAACAAAACAGAAACAAATCTAAGCTATATTACTTTTTTCTTTTGGAGACGGAGTTTTGCTCTTGTTGCCCAAGCCATAGTGCAATGAAGCAATCTCGGCTCACTGCAACCTCCACCTCCCAGATTCAAGCGATCTTCCTGCCTCAACCTCCCACGTAGCTGGGATTACAGGTGTGCACCACCACACCCAGCTAATTTTTTATATTTTTAGTAAAACGGAGTTTCACCATGTTAGCCAGGCTGGTCTCAAACTCCTGACTTCAGATGATCTGCACGCCTTGGCCTCCCAAAGTGCTGGGATTACAGGCGTGAGCCACCATGCCCAGCCTATATTACATTTTAAAAGAAGTTATTTGTTATTTTATTATTGTTTATTATTCATACAACAAATTTTACTGTTTAAACTCCATTTTGTTATTACAATTTTATTTAAATGCCATTTATTTTATTGCTTAAAAAAGGTTTTTTTTTAGACAGGGTCTCACTCTGTCACCCAGGCTGGAATGCAGTGGCTCAATCACGGCTCACTGCAGTCTCAACCACCCGGGCTCAAGCAATCCTCCCACCTCAGGCCCCTAAGTAGCTGGTACCACAGGTGCACACGACCATGCCCTGAGAATCTTTGTATATTTTGTAGAGACAGAGGTCTCGCCATGTTGCGCAGGCTGGTCTCAAACTCCTGGGCTCAAACAATCCACCCGCCTCACCCTCCTAAAGTGCTGGGATTACAGGCATGAGCCACTGCTCCTGGCCAATACACTATATTTTGTAAAGCCTATTTTTAAAATACGTTTTTTGTTTGTTTTTGCTTTTTTAGAGATGGGAGTCTCACTATGCTGCCTGTGCTAGAATATAGTGTTATTTACAAGTGCAATCATACCATGGTATAGACTGAAACTCCTGGGTTCAAACAGTCTTCCTGCCTCAGCCTCCTTAGTAGCTGGGACTACAGGCATGCACCAACATGCCTAGCAAAAAGAAGCTATTTTTAATATAGCTATTATGAGCAAGATTGTCATGTCTAAAGCAACAGACTTCAGTTTTACATGAAAAGTGCAGATACCAATGCATTTGCCTCTGATGATCTGTGATTATCCTTCTGACAGAATGATCTCTTGTTTGAGCTAAGCACATCTTGTTTGAAATATGATTACATATTTAGCAATCCTGACCTCTCATAGGACTTTTACACCTATAATAAAATTATTAATGCGTTGCATTTGTAAGGCATTTCATGGATTTTCAAGTGTCACTAGAAGACGTTTCCCTCACTGTACAGTTTAGAAAACTGAAGACAAGAGTAATAAAAAGGGGCCAGGCATGGTGGCTCATGCCTGTAATCCCGGCACTTTGGGAGACCGAGGCGGGCAGATCAAGAGGTCAGGAGATCGAGACTAGCCTGGCCAACATGATGAAACCCCCATCTCTACTAAAAATACAAAAAATTGGCCAGGCGCAGCGGCTCACGCCTGTAATCCCAACACTTTGGGTTCATGCAATAATTTATCTGATTTGTTGTAAGTTTCAGACTTGCCATCATCTGGACATTCCTGTTCATCAGAGCGGTGGAAATTTTCATTTTAATTGTGGCATGGAACTCACTAATCATCTGCTACCGTGGTAATCAATAGGAATAAATATTCTAATAAACATTCACTTAAAGTCTTCAGTGAATTCAGATGCTATTTAAATGAAAAACAATACACTGATATAGGTCGGTGTGTTCCCTCCTCCTTGGTGTGCTTACTAATTTACCGAATGTACTCTGAATG
>NW_012101943.1:2916746-2917535 GCF_000951045.1 Mandrillus leucophaeus
TCCCAGAGTGCTGGGATTACAGGTGTGAGCCACCATGCTCATCCAGAACTGGGAATTTCTAAGCCAAAGATTATTTTTGTACACATTCACCATTCCTCTACAGGCAAACAAACTAAAATACATTGTTATTTAATTTTAGAGACTCCTAGAGATTTTCTAAACTAGGATTTACAATTAAAAAAAAAACAACAACAACAGTGGCACACTACCTTTAAACAAAATCACATACAGCAGCCCAACATATAAAACTACTGTCTGGGAGGAGGTAGGAAATTCTTTATCTAACAAATGGAGAAAATCAGTAAGCTATATTTTGAGGCTTTTGATGAGTAAGATGACTCACAGCTGAAAGAATTTGCCCTTGACTGCTATGTCGGAATACTATGTCAAAACAGAGGACAGTCTTGCAATTCAGAGCAAGAATAGTGGGAAACCATATTTTCTATTCCATTCCCAGAAAATAAATTATTATGAATGGAAATATGTCCAAATATGGTTAACATCTTCTACTTATACTTCCCATACAAAGTGGTATATGGGCCAGGTGCAGTGCCTCGTATCTGTAATCCCAGAACTTTGGGAGGCTGAGGTGGGAGGATCGCTTGTGCTCAGGAGTTCAAGGCTGTGGTGAGCAGCCTGGGTGATAGAGCAAGACCCTGTCTCAAACAAAACGAAACAAAAACAAATTGGTGTATGTAACCAGTCTGAGAATTTCAACTTTGAAGACTCACAGAAGATAATTAGTATAATTTAAAATTTTCCATGTTACAGTTCTGTAATAGTGGAGTA
>NW_012101943.1:2917585-2918683 GCF_000951045.1 Mandrillus leucophaeus
TCCCAGAGTGCTGGGATTACAGGTGTGAGCCACCATGCTCATCCAGAACTGGGAATTTCTAAGCCAAAGATTATTTTTGTACACATTCACCATTCTTCTACAGGCAAACAAACTAAAATACATTGTTATTTAATTTTAGAGACTCCTAGAGATTTTCTAAACTAGGATTTACAATTTAAAAAAAAAAACAAAAAAAAACAGTGGCACACTACCTTTAAACAAAATCACATACAGCAGCCCAACATATAAAACTACTGTCTGGGAGGAGGTAGGAAATCCTTTATCTAACAAATGGAGAAAATCAGTAAGCTATATTTTGAGACTTCTGATGAGTAAGATGACTCACAGCTGAAAGAATTTGCCCTTGACTGCTATGTCGGAATACTATGTCAAAACAGAGGACAGTCTTGCAATTCAGAGCGGGAAACCATATTTTCTTTTTTTTTTTTTTTTTGAGACAGAGTCTCGCTCTGCCGCCCAGGCTGGAGTGCAGTGGCATGATCTTGGCTCACTGCAAGCTCCGCCTCCCGGGTTCATGCCATTCTCCTGCCTCAGCCTCCCGAGTAGCTGGGACTACAGGCGCCCGCCACCTCGCCCGGCTAGTTTTTTTGTATTTTTTAGTAGAGACGGGGTTTCACCGTGTCAGCCAGGATGGTCTCGATCTCCTGACCTCGTGATCCGCCCGTCTCAGCCTCCCAAAGTGCTGGGATTACAGGCTTGAGCCACCACGCCCGGCCAAAGGGAAACCATATTTTCTATTCCATTCCCAGAAAATAAATTATTATGAATGGAAATATGTCCAAATATGGTTAACATCTTCTACTTATACTTCCTATACAAAGTGGTATATGGGCCAGGTGCAGTGCCTCGTGTCTGTAATCCCAGAACTTTGGGAGGCTGAGGTGGGAGGATCGCTTGTGCTCAGGAGTTCAAGGCTGTGGTGAGCAGCCTGGGTGACAGAGCAAGACCCTGTCTCAAACAAAACGAAACAAAAACAAATTGGTGTAACCAGTCTGAGAATTTCAACTTTGAAGACTCACAGAAGATAATTAGTATAATTTAAAATTTTCCATGTTACAGTTCTGTAATAGTGGAGTA
>NW_012101943.1:2918897-2920258 GCF_000951045.1 Mandrillus leucophaeus
GATGAATACATGCTAATTACTTGATTGTGGTATTCATTTAACACTATATGCATATGTGAAAGCATCATGTTGTACACCATCAATATATACAACTTTTAATTTTATTATTTTATTTATTTATTATTCTTAAAATTTTTCCTGAGACTGAGTCTTGCTCTGTCACCCAGCCTGTAGTGCAGTGGTATGATTATAGCTCGCTGCAGCTTCAACCTCCTGGGTTTAAGTGA
The DNA here is from genome assembly GCF_000951045.1 of Mandrillus leucophaeus. Lineage (NCBI taxonomy): Eukaryota > Metazoa > Chordata > Mammalia > Primates > Cercopithecidae > Mandrillus > Mandrillus leucophaeus. Next base: position 2,919,125 of record NW_012101943.1, read on the forward strand.
TCCTCCCACATCAGACTCCTGAGTAGCTGGGACTACAGGCATCCATCACCATGCCAAGCTAATTTTTGTCATTTTTGTAGAGACAGGGTTTCACTATGTTACAGCCCAGGCTGGTCTCAAACTGCTGGCCTCAAGTAATCCACCCACATTGGCCTCCCAAAGTGCCAAAATTACAGGTTGAAGCCACTGCACCTGGCTCATTATTATTTTTTTGGAATGGGGTCTCACCATGTGGCCCAGGCTGATGTTGAACTCCTGGCCTTAGTGATCCTCCTGCCTCAGTCTCCCAAAGTGTTGGGATTACAGGCATGAGCCACTGTGCCCAGCCTATAAACACATACAATTTTAATTTGTCAATGTTACCTCAATAAAGCTGGGAGGGAAGAAAGAAAGAAATTCATCAACAGGTTGGACGCAGTGGCTCACTCCTGTAATCCTAGCACGTTGGGATGTCGAGGTGGGTGGATCACCTGCGGTCAGGAGTTCGAGATCAGCCTGGCAAACATGGTGAAACTCCATTTCTAAAAATACAAAAAAAAAAAAAAATAGCCTGGCTTGGTGGTATGTGCCAGTAATCCCAGCTACTCGGGAGGCTGAGGCGGGAGAATGGCTTGAACCTGGGAGGCGAAGGTTGTAGTGAGCTGAGATCATGCCATTGCACGACAGCCTGGGCAACAAGAGCGAAATTCTGTCTCAAATAAATAAATAAAATCAGTAATCTAAATTTCCACTTTAAGAAGCTAGAAAACTACTCTGTTCCCTTTCTCACTATGGTGCTTGACAGGTCTTAAAAAAAAAAAAAAAAAGAAAAAAGCTAGAAAACGAGGATCAGCTGCAAAAACCTTAGAGCCAACCTCACACAATTAGTGAAATATTGAATTATCTTTTGTAAGATCAGGAACAAACCAAAATGTCCCCTCTCAAATTTCAACTCAACATTGTATTAGAAATCTTAGTGAATGCAAAAAAATAGATAAATAAAAGGAACCGGGCACAGTGGCCCACACATGTAATCTCAGCACTTTAGGAGGCTGAGGTGAGCGGTCACTTGAGGTCAGGAGTTTGAGACCAACCTGGCCAACATGGCAAAACCCCATTTCTATTGCAAATACAAAATTAGCCAGGTGTGGTGCC
>NW_012101943.1:2921464-2922665 GCF_000951045.1 Mandrillus leucophaeus
AATAAATAAATAAATAAATAAATAAATGGAATACAGATGGGAAACAAATAAGTAAAACTTTCAGTGTTCACACATATCATGATCATTAATTTTGGAAATCCAGGAATCTATAAAACAACTCTAGCACTAATAATCCCAAGATCATAGGACACATGGTCAATGTTTTAAAATCAGTGACATTGGAAATACAACTGGAAAATGAAATGAAAACAATTCTATTTACAATAGCATAAAAATACTTAGGAATAAATCTCACAAAAGCTATGCAAGACTTCCACCCTGACCACTACAAAACAAACTGTACTATATTTATACAATGGAATACTACTCAGTAATAAAAAGGGTCCAGGCATGGTGGCTCATGCCTGTAATCCCAGCACTTTGGGAGGCTGAGACGGGCAGACCATTTGAGGTCAGGAGTTCAAGACCAGCCTGGCAAACATGGCAAAACCCTGTCTCTACTAAAAATACAAAACTTAGCTGGGCGTGATGGCAGGTGCCTGTAATCCCAGCTGCTTGGGAGGCTGAGGCAGGAGAATAGCTTGAACCGGGGAAGGTAGAGGTTGCGGTGAGCCGAGATCATGCCATTGTACTCCAGCCTGGGCAACAGAGCAAGACTCTGTCTCTAAACAAATAAATAAATAGGAACAAACCATACAGTTTCTACTCTCTGCAAGTGAATAGGCTGAGAACATTGTAAGCAACTCTGAATGGACGTAAAAATTCTGCTTGTTAAGAGCAAGTCTGGCTCTGGTAACTGACCTTCATAACTAAAATATACAACTGTTTGAGAAGTATTAAAAAAAATGAACAAACTACTGAAGCCTACATCAACTTGTCTGAATCTTATTATGTTGAATCAAATAAGCCAGACGAAAACAGAACACATAATGTATGCTTCATTTGCCTATTGTTCTAGAACAGGGAAAACTTACCTGTAGTGAAAACATCAGGACAGGGTTTGTGGATGGCATTGGGATGGGGATCAACTGAGAAGGGAGCATGAAGGAGCTTTCTGGGGTGATGGAAATGTTTATCGGGAGGTTAAATGGGTATATTTAGTTGTTAAATGATACCCTTAAGATTTGTGGACACGGGGTACGGTGGCTCATCCCTGTAATCCCAGCACTTTGGGAGGCCGAGGTGGGTGGATCACCTGAGGTCGGGAGTTCGAGACCAGCCTGACCAACATGGAGAAACC
>NW_012101943.1:2927135-2942749 GCF_000951045.1 Mandrillus leucophaeus
GCGAGACTCTGTCTAAGAAAAAAGTAGCCAGGTGTGGTGGCACGCAGCTGTAGTCCCAACTACTTGGGAGGCTGAGGTAGGAAGATGGCTTGAGGTCAGCAGTTTGAGGCTGTAGTAAGCCATGTTCATGTCACTGCACTCCAGCTTGTGCTACAGAGCAAGGCCCTATTTCAAAAAACAAAAAACGAAAGAAAAGGGCTTAAAGAATGATTGGAGGCCAGGCACGGTGGCTCATGCCTGTAATCCCAGCACTTTAGGGGGCTGAGGTGGGCGGATCACCTGAAGTCAAGAGTTCAAGACCAGCCTGGCTAAAATGGTGAAACCCTGTTAAAAATACAAAAATCAGTCTGGTGTGGTTGCATGCGCCTGTAATCCCAGCTACTCAGGAGGTTGAGGCTGGAGAATCACTTGAACCCAGGAAGCGGAGGTTGCAGTGAGCTGAGATCACGCCATTGTACACCAGCCTGCCAACAAGAGTGAAACTCCGTCTCAAAAAAAAAAAAAAGAGTGATTGGAACACACCAAAAGGGACAAACGGTCTAACTTGAAAGTGTCTTACCAGCCAAATTCAGGACAATTTGATCATCAAAACAATAATGATAGAAATGGAGTATTACCCATTGAATAAAATAAGATTCCATGAGCCCATATTGATAAGAATGAATGAATAAATAAATAAGAAAGAAGAGAAAACTTTTACTTGTAAGAGAATGCCAACTGTAAAATGTAGAGGAAATGATAAAGTGAAATATTATTAGCTGATGCCAAAACTAGTGGGTAAAACATGACAGAATATTCACATAGTATAAAAATACTTCCCCATGAATTACTTAATACTAAACTTACAAATATATAAAATCAATTATTTTAAAATTAAGTTGAAATAATTAAATTCTGTTTAATTAATATCCTAGAATATTAATTAATATTATAAAATATTAATTTTAAAATGGAGAAGTCTGGTGGCCATCATCTTCACCTGGTGATTAAAGTTAACATTAACAATATTGGGACAATCTGACATATGTCTCCTGATAACAATGCTCTAAGAAGGATATTGATATGATTTGGCTGTGTCACCACTCAAAATCTCATCTTGAATTGTAATCCTCGTAATCCCCATGTGTCAAGGGAGAGACCTGGTGGAGGTAATTGAATCATGGGAGCAGTTCTCCCATGCTAGTCTCATCACAGTGAATGAGTTCTCACGAGATTTTGTAAGTGTTCGGTAGTTCCTCCTGCGCTAATTCTCCTGCTTGGGGCCTTGTGAAGAGGGTATCTTGCTTTCTCTTTGCCTTCCGCCATGATTATAAGTTTCCTGAGGTCTCTCCAGCCATGGGGAACTGTGAGTCAATTAAACCTCTTCCATTTATAAATTACCCAGTCTCGGGCACTTCTTTTTTTTTTTTTTTCCCCGAGACTGAGTCTTGCTTTGTCGCCCAGGCCAGAGTGCAGTGGCGCGATCTCGGCTCACTGCAACCTCCGCCTCCCGGGTTCAAGCAATTCTCCTGCCTCAGCGTCTTGAGTAGCTGGGACTACAGTCGTTTGCCACCACGGTCTCGGACACTTCTTTATAGCAGTGTTAAAATGGACTAAACAGATATAGTATCACTTTTCCGGTATTCCTGCCAAAAATGCATAACCTGAATGTAATTATGATGAAACATAAGACACGTCCAAATTGAATAACGTTCTACAAAATATCTGGCCTGTGCTCTGAACACTGAGGAGCAGTTCCAGACTAAAAGAGACCAAAGATTGCCTTTGTAACTGCCAGAAAAAAAAAAAAAAAGGAGAGATCAAAGACCCATTACAACTACATGTAAATACGTAATTCTGGCTTGGATCCTGGACAAGGGAAAAAGAAATAGCTGTGGAGGACTCTATTTGAACAATTTATGAAATTTGAACAGGGACTGTAGATTCAATAGTATGGCATCGATGCTAAACTTTCTGATTTAGGTCATTGTACTGGTTATATAACATAATGTCCTTATATTTAGAAAATACACGCAAATGTATCAAGGGCTAAAGAACACAGTTGCCCTCCATACCTTGTAACAACTTAACTTTAAGTGGTTCAAAAAATATAAATGTACATATATGTGCATGCATGCATACAAATGTGTGTCATAGAGAATGATGAAGCAAGTGGTGCAAGACAGAAACCATTTGTGGGTCTAGTGGGTAGATGGGAATTCCTTGTACTATTCTTGCAAGTTTTTTTGGTAAATTTGTAATTTTTTTGGGCCGGGTGCGGTGGCTTATGCTTGTAATACCAGCACTTTGGAAGGCTGAGGCAGGTGGATCACGAGGTCAGGAGTTTGAGACCAGCGTATCCAATATGGTGAAACCCCATCTCTACTAAAAAAATAAATACAAAAATTAGCTGGGCTCGGTGGCGCACACGTGTAGTCCTAGGTGGCCGGGAGGCTGAGGCAGGAAAATCGCTTGAACCCGGGAGGCAGAGATTGCAGTGAGCAGACATCGTGCCACTGCGCTCTAGCCTGGGCAACAGAGTGAGACTCCATCTCAAAAACAAACAAACAAACAATTTTTGTTTGTTTGTAGAGATGGGTCTATGTTGCCCAGACTGGTCTCAAAGTCCTGGGCTCAAGTGATCCGACCACCTGGGCCTTCCAAAGTGCTGGTATTACAGGCATGAGCCATGGAGCCCAGCTATACATTTGTGATTATATAAAAATAGTTTAGGCTGAGTGAAGTGGCTCACACCTGCAATCCCAGCATTTTGGGAGGCCGAGGTGGGAGTATCACTTATACCCAGGAGTTTGAGACCAGCCTGGGAAACATAGACCCTGCCTCTATAAAAATAAAAATGTATAAATAAATAAGTATAAATAGCTTTAAGTTATTTGCACCACCTATATATCATATGTATAAGTGTGTTACATCTACACATGTGTTACATATGTTTGTTTATGTGTGTACATCTAAATTCAGTGGTGGGCTGTTATATTTGTTTTTTTTCTTTGGGTGAGGGGTGTTATATTTGTGAATGTAGGAAAAACATAAGCTCTTTGTGTTAAGTTTGAAGTGGTGACCCTCATTCTTAAGGAAAACAAACCCTCTTGTATTGATAAGTTCCACTATTCACTATTCCTCAAATGTTTTATTTTTGTTTTGGAAATATTGAAGAGTTGGGAAAAGATATCCCACCTTATTTTCACCCTTAATCAGAACTGGCACACTTCAGGCCAGGCACGGTGGCTCACACCTGTAACCCCAGCACTTTGGGAGGCCAAGGCGGGCAGATCACCTGAACTCAGGAGTTCGAGACCAGCCTGAGAAACATGGCAGAACCCTGTCTCTACCAAAAATACAAAAATTAGTTAGGTAGGTCGTGCACACCTGTGGTCCTAGCTACTTGGGAGGCTGAGATGGGAGGATTGCTGGAACCTGGGAAGTTGAGGCTGCAGTAAGCCATGATTGCGCCACTGCACCCCAGCCTGGGTGACAGAGTGAGACCCCATCTCAAAAACTAAACAAAACAAAGACCAAAAACACACCTGGCACACTTCATATCCAGAATCTATTAGGATTAACTCTGCCTGGCAATGTGAATATTCCCAGTTACAATTTCAAACCTGTTCATGAAGTGATTATGGCCTATTTACCTGCTTTTAGGAATGAATTGCTTGAAGGAATTGGCATGATCCAAAAAAGGACCATGTGTAACAAGTGTGAATATCTGTCCACAAAATGTACAAGATTCTGTACTGTCTTTTGATATGTGGGTATGTCTCATAAAACCAAAGAAATACGAAGCTTTAGTGAAGCATTTTAAAAATCATTATTGACATTATACACACACTTGATTTAAAGACTCAAGTGATTCAACAAGTTTTGTTAAGAAAAACAGCACGGGCATGGTGGCTCACGCCTGTAGGCCCAGCATTTTGGGAGGCCAAGGCAGGAGGACCAACCGAGCCCAAGAGTTCAAGACCAGCCTGGGCATCATAGCCAGACTCCATCTATACAACCAAAAATTTAAAAATTAGCTGGGCGTCCAGGCGTGGTGGCTCCCGCCTGTAATCCCAGCACTTTGGGAGGCTGAGGTGGGTGGATCACCTGAGGTCAGAAGTTCAAGACCAGTCTGGCCAACATGGTGAAACCCGTCTCTACTAAAAATAAAAAAATTAGCTTGACATGGTGGTGCATGCCTGTAATCCCAGCTACTAGGGAGGCTGAGGCAGGAGAATCTCTTGAACCCAGGAGGTGGAGTTTGTAGTGAACTGAGATCGTACCACTGCACTCCAGCCTGGGCAACAGAGCAAGATGTCTCAAAAAAAATTAGCTGGGCATGGTGGCATGAGCCTGTGGTCCCAGCTACTCAGGAGGCTGAGGCAAGAGGCTCGCTTGAGCCCAAGAGGTCAAGGCTGCAGTCAGCAGTGATCGTACCACTGCACTCCAGTCTGGGTGATAGAGTGAAATTGTCTCAAAAAGAAAAAAAAAGAAAAAAGAAAACAGCACTGCCCTTCCCTTCTTCCACCCATTACCTTCCCTTATCTTCAGACATAACTACTTTCATCATTTATAACTGATTGTTTTGAGTTTACTGCCGTGTCTCTAAACAACATGCTTAATTATTATTTCTTGGGTCATCAGTTTTGTAAACTATCTGTCAGTTTCCTACTGCAGATGAGGACCCAACTCTATTTGCTCTTCCTTCACCAATATTAAGTACATGATTATGTCTATGTAAACATTATTCATAGCTGAGACAAGTAGTATGTGCTATGATTATCTTCTTATCCTGAATAAATCTTTATTTTGCCTAGATTTAATAATTGTGCTTTTTCTCTCTTTTTAAAAAAAAATTTTTTAGGCTGGGTGTGGTGGCTCACACCTGTAATCCCAGCACTTTGGGAGGCCGAGGCGGGTGGATCACAAGGTCAAGAAATTGAGACCATCCTGGCTAACACGGTGAAACCCCATCTGTACTAAAAATACAAAAAATTAGCTGGGCGAGGTGGCAGGCGCCTGTAGTCCCAGCTACTCGGGAGGCTGAGGCAGGAGAATGGCGTGAACCCGGGAGGTGGAGCTTACAGTGAGCCAAGATCACGTCACTGCACTCCAGCCTGGGCGACAGAGCGAGACTCCGTCTCAAAAAAAAAAAAAAAAAATTTTTTTTTAGACAGGGTGTGGCTCTGTTACCCAGGCTGGAGTGCAGTGGTGCAAACATGGCTCGCTGCAGCCTGCACATCCTGGGCTCAAGTGATCCTCACTCCTCAGCCTCCCGAGTAGTGGGACTTCAGGCGCCTGCCACCACACTTGGCTAACTTTTGTATTTTTTGTAGAGACAGGGTTCCGCCATGTTGCCCAACTTGGTCTTGAATTTCTGGGCTGAAGCAATCCACCTGCCTTGGCCTCCCAAAGTGCTAGGATTACAGGCATGAGCCACTGTGCCCAGCCTTCTTTTTTTCTTTCTATTAATTTTGAACCAGGGTATACATACATGCATACAATTTATGATGATCAAATCTGGATAATTGGAATATCAACAGTCTCAAATATTTATCATTTCTTTGTGTTGGCAACATTCCAAATCTTCTCTTCTAGCTATTTTAAAATATATGATTAATTATTGTTAACTATAGTCACCTCATTGGGCTATTGAAAACTAGATCTTATTCCTTCTATGTAACAACATTTTTGTACCCATTAACTGACTCATCTTCTTCCCTACCTCCCCACTACTCTTCCCAGTCTCTGGTAACCCCAATAAACTCTTTACCTCCATGAGATCAATTTTTTAGTTCCCACATAGGAGTGAAAACATGTGTTGTCACTCTTGTGACCAGAAACCTCTGTGGCCAGTGGCGCCTTTGCCTGAGTTCTTATCATGCGTCCAGGAAGAATGAGGTATGCAGACAAGTGGAGGGTGAGCAAGATGAAGAGGAACTTCATTGAGTGTTAGAACAGCTCAGAGGAGACCTGCAGTGGGCAGCTCATCTCTGTAGCCTGGTTGTCTCAGCAGGCGCCGGAGTGGGTGGCTCCTCTCTGCAACTGGTAGTCCCATGGTCTCTCCATCCTCTGCCCTGCTCTGGCTGAACTGGGGGCTTTTATGGACCTCAGAGAGGATGAAGTGCTCTTGGTCCATAGGCAGCCATGGGCTGGCCGGAAAAGGCCCCGCAAGTGCCCACTCAGACCCACGGGGACTGGCACCTGACTCCCAGCCTTCAGGCCCTCCCTGCCCTGAAGGTGGGGTCTTACAGGACCGCCCCCTTTGCCCAGGAGCCTGTCTGCCTCCCGCTGTGCCACCAGCATCCATGTCACCCAGGCTGTTCTAACCAAGGGGCTCCTGCAGGCCAGCGCCAGGCTGTTCTAACCAAGGGGCTCCTGCAGGACAGTGCCAAGCCGCCCTCAGCCCCCACTTGGCTTCCACTCTCAGCACTCCCTTGGCTTCCCCTCTCACACTCGTGGGTGCCCAAATTCCAGAGGCAGCAGAGGCGGCAGAGGCCTGGTGTAGCAGCACTGCGGCGAGCTTGAGCTTGAGCACACCCGGCTGGACTATGACAGCATCCCTGCTCATTCCCATCCCCTGCTCTGATAATTGGAGCCGTTCAGGGAAGGGAGAGAGACCAGGCAGAGGGAGAAGAAACCCCCCAGCCTGCTGGGACAGGGTTGGGGAAGGCTTCCAGGGTCCCCAAGGGTGCAGACTGCAGAGACAGCTGCCTGGGTCCTGCACCTGGGAGGGCAGCTGCAGCTGCACCACGGAGCTCCAGCCCTGCCAACTCAGAAGGGGCAGAGCTTCTGTTTATCACCGGCTCCTTGGAGCAGGAGGCCTGGGTCTACAGCAGTGGATCAGGCAGCTGCAGCTGCACTGCGGAGGGCAGGGATCCTGCCTGCTCCCGGCCCCCACAAGAGCACAGGGAGGCTTGGATCTGCAGCCACAACTTGGGTGGCTGCAGACTGTCCAGGAGAGCAGGACTCCTGCCTTCTTCATGGAGCAGGAGGCCGAGGTCTACAGGCGCGGCTTGGGCGGCTGCTGCAGCGGCACCCGGGAAGCTCCCGCCTTAACTCAGAAGGAGCGGGGCTCCTGTCTGTCCCGGGGTCCCGATGGCTCCACGGAGCATGCAGCTCCAGCCGCACCTCCCCACTGCCTGGCTTATTTCTGTGCCTGGCTTATTTCACTTAACATAGCGCTCGTACACTGATGAGGAATGCGAATTAGTACAGCTACTATGTAAAACAATATGGAGTTTCCCCTAAAACTAAAAATAGAACTAGCATATGATCCAGCAATTCCATGGCTGCGTATATACCCCAAAGAAAGGAAATCAGTGTATCACAGAGATATCTGCACTCCCATGTTTATTGCAGCACTATTCACAATAGCCAAGATGTGTAGTCAACCCAAGTGTCCATCAACAGATAAATAGATAAAGAAAATGTGGTGTATATATACACAATGGAATATTATTCAGCTATAAGAAAGAATGCATTTCTGTTATTTACATCAACATGGATAAAACTAGATAACATTAGGTTAGTTTTCTTAGTTTTCATTACCCCAAACCCTGTGCCAGTTGTCTAAATCTCCTTTCAAGAGGTTCTGATGCGTCAAATATTTCATTGGTTTCATCAGCTAAAGAAATCCCTCTTGGTGCCTATGATCTGCTCCAACTGAACGGGTTTGTTCTCAGTGCCTAGTGACAACTGACAACCTGGGGTCTCCCTTCACTATCATCCTGGTACTTATCCTAGATCTCCTGTTTCCTGTGTCCTACGTCATTTTCGTTTTTTGGTTATATTTTTGTTTCAGAGGAGCATATCTCTAGTAATTTCCTAATAAAGGTACAAAGGAATTTTGTTTCATTTTGTTTGCTTTTTCATTCTTTGCACATCTGAAAATATTCCTATTTCCCATCTTGTATTTGATTTATCAGAAGTAGAACCTGGCCAGGCGCAGTGGCTCACACCTGCCATCCTAGCACTTTGGGAGGCCGAGGCAGGCAGAGATCTACCTGCGGTCAGGAGTTCAAGACTAGCCTTACCAACATGGCGAAACCCTGTCTCTACTAAAAATACAAAAATTAGCCACGTGTGGTGGCACGTGCCTGTAATCCCAGCTACTCGGGAAGCCGGGGCAGGAGAATCGCTTGAACTCAGGAAGTGGAGGTTGCAGTGAGCCGAGATTGTGCCACTGCACTCCAGCCTGGGCGACAGAGTGAGACTCGTCTCAGAAAAAAAGAAGAAGAAAAAGTAGAACCTAAACTAAGGAGACCTCACCAAAGACAGTTAGATTGGGAATATAAAAAGTGAGTGTAGAGATGAAAAAATTGTAGGAGAGTTTGAAAATTCAGGAGTGGATCCTGGAGGACTGCCTGAATACATTCACCTGAAATGAGACGTTGAACTAGGAAGAAACTGAGATACCTTTAATTGGCAGAATTACATTCCTATTCCACTTCCACCCTCCCTCTGTAGAATGAGAACTCAAAAGGAAGTTTAAGTCAGTCGTAGAAATTAAGGGATTGGCTGGAGATTGCTTAGCAATTTGGGAGCCCAAGGCAGGTCAATCAATTGAGCCCAGGAGTTCAAGACCAGCCTTAGGCAACATGGCAAAACCCCATCCCTACAAAAAAAATACAAAACTTAGCTGGGTATGGTGGCATACACCTGTAGTCCCAGCTACTTAGGAGGCTCAGGTGGGAGGATCACCTGAGCCTGGAGAGGAGGAGGCGGCCATAGGGAGCTGTGATTGTACCACTGCAATGCAGTCTGGGTGACAGAGCAAGACCGTGTCTCAAAAAAAGAAAAAGGAAGAAAGGAAGGAAGGAAGAAAAGAAAAAAAAGGAAGGAAGGAAGAAAGGAAAGAAGAAAGAAAGAGTGCTACATGTTTTGTAGATCTGAGTTTGTCGTGTGCTCAAAGTTTACCCCTCCACCATGTACATTTCTGACTTTTATTACTGTTTTTTTCCATAAAGAATATCTTTTACTTTTGTAATCAGAAAAAACAATACAGTTGTCTGCATTTTGTGGCAAAGTTTGAGAGAAACTGAAGAAAACCTTGTAGAGGAACATTTCCAAGGTATACAGTAGTTTCTTATCAATGAGTGATGAGAGAGTGGTATGAATAGGAGAGCCTGTCAGATAAATGAAAGGTCAGTAAAAGGATCACACAGTTCTGTTGAACATTATTCAACATTTTGCAGAGGTATCTGGCTCTGTGCAGAAAGAATTGCCACAATTTTTCAAATAACAACACAAAGATATAATAACTTTATTATGCCACTTATTTTCCTCCTAATGGAAACTTCATTCTCACTGGGTTCTGTACAAACTCTCCTGTCTAGAGACAGGAGAAAATCATGTCTAGAAACATGGTACAGAACAGAAATAACAACTATCCCGATTGCTATGTTTGAAGATTATAGGTATGAGAAGAATTTTTTTTTTTTTTTTTTTTTTTAGACAGCATCTGGCTCTGTTGCCCAGGCTGGAGTGCAGTGGCACGATCTTGGCTCACTGCAAACTGCCCCCCAGGTTCAAGTGATTCTAATGCCTCAGCCTCCTGAGTAGCTGGGATTACAAATGCCTGCCACCACACCCAGCTAATTTTTGTATGTTTAGTAGAGTCGGGGTTTCACCATGTTGGCCAGGCTGGTCTTGAACTCCTGACCTCAGGTGATCCACCTGCCTTGGCCTCCCACAGTGTTAGGATTACAGGTGTGAGCCACAGTGCCCCGCCAGAGAGATTCTGATTGGCCCAGTCCCGCCTCCTTGAAATTGATCCTCCTTATTGCTGTTAGAGAGGTCTAACTGAAATGCAAATGTAACAATATTTCCTTATAATTTAAAATAATTTACTGTCCTGTCAACTCCCTCCTCCATTGACTTAGCATGGTATGTAAAGTCCTCTATGATCTGGTGCTTGTCTCTTCTGTCACTTCCCTATTACATTTTATGCCAATAAATATCTCAATTTGTCCCTTCATTTTAGGAGAGATGAGAAAACGGAAGTATATCATAACAAATTTGCTATATTTTTACCAGAACTACTTGGTATTAGCCTGAAGTAACTACGATAAAGAAGCATACTGCAATCCCTATAGCAATTGGTAAGAAAATTACTCAAATAAAAACTTAAGGCCGGATGCGGTGGCTCACGCCTGTAATCCCAGCACTTTGGGAGGCTGAGGTGGGTGGATCATGAGGTCAGGAGATCGAGACTACCCTGGCTAACACAGTGAAACCTCATCTCTACTAAAAAATACAAAAAAATTAGCCAGGTGTGGTGGCGGGCGCCTGTAGTTCCAGCTACTAGGGAGGCTGAGGCAGGAGAATGGCGTGAACGTGGGAGGTGGAGCTTGCAATGAGCCGAGATTGTGCCACTGCACTCCAGCCTGGGCTATAGAGTGAGACTCTGTCTCAAAAAAACAAACAAACAAACAAACAAAAAACTTAGAAATGAACAAAGGAATTAAAAGAATACATTGAAAAGTATTTGTTTAATGCAAAAGAAAGCAATAACATTGGAACAGAGGAACAAAAATAACATGAAACACAATAGAAGCAAATAGGGAAATGAGAGGCGTAAATCCAACCATACAAGTAATTACAGTAAATGTACATGAATTAAACACTCCAATTAAAAGCAGAGATTATCAGATAAATAAATAGGGTTCAATTACATGCTGTCCATAAAAGATACACTTTAGATTCAAAGATATAATTTAAATGTAAAATTATGGAAAAAATCATCATGAGAGCTGGAGTCACCTGTAATTCCAGCACTTTGGGATGCTGAAACCGGTGGATCACTTGGGGTCAGGAGTTTGAGACCAGCTTGGCCAACATGATGAACATGGTGAAACCCTGTCTCTACTAAAAATACAAAACATTAGGCTGGCGTGGTGGTGTGCACCTGTAGTCCCAACTGTTCAGGAGGCTGAGGTATGAGAATCACTTGAACCCAGGAGGTGGAGGTTGCAGTGAGCTGAGATTGTGCCACTGCACTCCAGCCTACAGAGCAAGACTCTGTCTCAAAAAAAAAAAAAAAAAAAAAAACAAAAAACTGGAGTGACTATATTTATATCAGATAAAATAGACTTTAAGATTTTTTAGAAGTTACTATAAAAGAGATGGACATTTTATTTAATTAATTAATTTATTTATTTTTGAGACAGGGTGTTGTTCTTCTCTCGCCCAGGTTGGAATGAGTGGCACAATCACAGCTCACTGCAGGCTTAACCTCCCAGGCTCAAGTGATCGTGATCACTTGATCATCCCACTTCACCCTCCCAAGTGGCTAGGACTACAAGTGTGTGCTACCATGCCCAGATAATTTTTTATTTTTTGTAGAGATGGGGTCTCACTATGTTGCCCAGGCCAGTCTTGAACTCCTGGGCTAAAGAGATCCTCTCTCCTCCACCTCCCAAGTGCTGGATTACAGGCTGAGCCACTGCACCAGCCTGAAATACTATTTTTTATCAAGTTTCACGAAAATGCAGAATATTGTCATACTTTTTTTTAAAGCTATGTTATTAGCACACAGAACACTTCATTGTTGTTTTTTGGAGAAAAGGCACATTGTGCCACTAATAGAATGTCCCCAAAGCTGGATTGATTGAGGAAAACAGCTTTATCTTTTAGATTTGAGAGACTTCCTCTTGGCTCCCAGGAGGAGGAATTTCCTGATGTTGACACACATAGCCACCTTGGCACGAATGTCTTGAGGTATGGAAAAACTAATTCATCTTTATGTCCACTTCTCCCTTTCCACCTCTGAACAGACTTAACTCCCTTAAACCCAGACACCTTTTGAGACCTGACCTCCAATAATTGATTACCGGTGTGTCAGGGATGCCACTGAGAAGGTGCACCTCAAAAGAGCGGCAGTTCCATTTTTACATTATGAATCTTCACATAAATTCTGCCATTTTCAGTTTACTTCGTGAAAGTCGAGTTGGCTCTCAAAAAGTTGTCAAGCAACGTACTAAACCTGAAATATCAACTCTCACTCTAAACTTTCCCTGTTCAGAGCATCAGATAAAGACTTCGTTAAGTTTTTTAGGGGCTTTCTGATTTGGGTAGTCCATTGAAGAGGGAAGTTTGTAAGTTGTTGGGCTGGGCACAGTTGGCTCACGCCTATAATCCCAGGGCTTCCAGAGGCTGGAGCAGGAGGATCGTTTGAGCCCAGGAGTTCAAGATCAGCCTGGGCAACAAAATGAGGCTCCCCCTCTACTAAAAAATTAAAAAATTAGGCAGGCATGGTGGCACATGCCTGTGGTCTCAGCTACTTGAGAGGCTGAGGTTGGGAGGATCACTTGAGCCCAGGAGTTCAAAGCTGCAGTGAGCCATGATCATGCCACTGCACTCCAGCCTGGGTAACAGAATGAGACCCTGTCTCTAAAAAAAAAGAAAAGAAAGAAAAAGAAAGAAAGGAAGGAAGGAAGGAAGGAAGGAAGGAAGGAAGGAAGGAAGGAAGGAAGGAAAGAAAGAAAGTTGTTGCATACTGTTACTGTTAACAATTGTTTGCACATGTCCTGCCTGAAATACCATGAGTTTTGCTTGGAAAAAAATTGTAAACATATATCCTTCTAACAACAGAGCCCCAAATATATGAAGCAAAACTTGACAGATTTGAAGGGAGAAATACAATTCAACAATAACTGGAAACTTTATTTTTGTTGTTGTTGTTATAGAAACTTTATTGTTATTTTTTATTTTATTTTTTTTGAGATAGAGTTTCATTCTTCTCCCCCAGGCTGGAGTGCACTGGCGCAATCTTGGCTCACTGCAACCTCCGCCTCCTGGGTTCAAGTGATTCTGCTGCCTCAGCCTCGGAGTAGCTGGGATTACATGCATGAACCACCACGCCCAGCTAATTTTTATATTTTTAGTAGAGACACCACGCCCCGCTACTTTTTGTATTTTTAGAAGAGACAAGGTTTCACCATGTTGGCCAGGCTGGTCTCAAACTCCTGGCCTCAAATGATCTGCCCGCCTCAGCCTCCTAAAGTGCTAGGATTACAGGCGTGAGCCACCGTGCCCAGCCATGTTATAGAAACTTTAAATATCCTATTCTCAAAAATGGGAATAACAACTACACAGAAAATCTTACAACTCATTAAAAAGAATATAAACAATCAACTATAAAGTGGATAGAATAAACATTTCACTAAATAAAGTATGTAAATGTTTAATAAATTCATGAAAATGTGCTCAATATCATGAACTATTAGAGAAATGCACATTATAACCACAATAAAAATATAACTACACACTCACTGAAATGTGCTATGATCAAAGAGACAGTGCATACCAAGTATAAGTGAACATGAAAAGAAGGGGAACCCATACATTGCTGGTGAAATGTAAAATGGAACAGCCACTTTGGGAAACAACTTGGCAGTTACTTAAAAAGTTAAATGTAAGTTTATCATATGACCCAATAATTCTACTCCTAGATACTACCCAAGAGAACTGAAAACATCTGCCTACACAAAGACTTGTATGTGAACGGTTTTTATCTGTGACAGGGTCTCACTCTGCCTCCCAGGCTCCGGTGATCCTCCCACCTCAGCCTCCCGAGTAGCTGGGATCACAGCCATGTGCCACCACACCTGCCTAATTTTTTATTTTTTGGCAAAGATGGTATGATAGTTAATACTGAGTGTCAACTTGATTGGATCGAAGGATGCAAAGTATTGATATGGGTGTGTGTGTGAGGTGTTGCCAGAGGAGATTAACATTTGACTCAGTGGGCTGGGAAAGGCAGACCCACCTTAATCTGGGTAGGCACCATCTAATCAGCTGCCAGCATAAGCTAGAATATAAAGCAGGCAGAAAAACTTGAAAAGCCTAGACTGGGCTAGCCTCCCAGGCTACATCTTTCTCTGTGTTGGATGCTTCCTGCCCTCAAACATCAGACTCCAGGTTCTTCAGTTTTGGGACTCAGACTGGCTCTCCTTGCTCCTTAGCTTGCAGACGGCCTATTGTGGGACCTTGTGGTCGTGTGAGTTAACTTAATTAACTCCCCTTTATATATATATATACACACACACACACACACACACATATGCATACACACCCTATTAGTTCTGTCCCTCTAGAGAATCCTGACTAATACAGATGGGGGTCTCACTTTGTTGTCCAGGGTGGTCTCAAACTTCTGGGCTTAAGTAATCCTCTCACTTTGGCCTCCCAAAGTGCTGAGATTACAAGCATGAGCCACCGTGCCCAGCAATGTGAGTGTTCACAGCAGTGTGATTTATAATAGCCAAGAAGTGGAAACAACCCAAAAGTCCATCCAATGGTGAGTGGGTGATATAATACTGCATGTCTGTAGAATACAATTAAAGAGAACAAACTATTAATACAAGGTGGATGAACCTCAAACACATCGTGCTCTGTAAAAGCAATCAAACAGAAAGACTACTTATTTTATAATTCCATGTACATTAAATGTTTAGAAAAGGCAAATTTATAGAAACAGAAAGCATATCCGTGGCAGTCTAGGGTGAGGATAGGAGTGGGGATTAACCATAAATGAGTACAGAGGAAATTGTTAGAATGATGGAAATGTTCTAAACATTTTCGTAAATGTTAAAATTTGTCCAAGGTCACGCAGCTAGTAAGCAGCAAGCCAGGATTCAATTCCAGGCATTTGGTTCTAGTGGCCATTCTCTTACCTCTCTGCTAATATAAATCAAATTTTGATGATATTTGGCCGGGCACAATTGCTCACACCTGTAATCTGAGCCACCACAGGCAGATCACAAGGTGGAGAGTTTGAGACCAGCCTGGTCAACATGGTGAAAGCCTAAATCTACTAAACCCTAAACCCTAATCTACTAAAAATACAAAAATTAGCCAGGCGTGGTGGCACATGCCTGTAATCCCAGCTACTCAGGAGGCTGAGGCAGGAGAATCACTTGAACCCGGGAAGCAGAGGTTGCAGTGAGCCGAGATCACGCCACTGCACTCCAGCCTGGGCGACAGAGCAAGACTCTGCCTCAAAAAACATTTTTGTTTTGATATTTTAAAAGGTTTGATAAAGAATCATTCAGAATCTCTCCTGAAGTTGAAAATATATAACGTATTAAATTTGGTCGTGCAAAGCATGGGAAGAGATATGTTATTTTCCAATTTTAAGAAGATAATAACAATGCTTTATCAGTCTTCTAGACAGAAATAAGGAAGAACAGCCTGCCCTTTTTTTTTTCCTTCTAGTTGTATGGCAGGAGGCAGTATATACACAGAAAAGATAATGGGCCTTAGAATAGATATAACTCAGAGTTCAAGGCTGCAGAGCACTATGATTACAGCTGTAAATTGGCATTACGCTTCAGCCTGGGCAACATAGCAAGACCCATTTAAAAAAAGAAATAGGCACTTTGGGAGGCCGAGGTGGGCAGATCACGAGGTCAGAAGTTTGAGACCAGCCTGACCAATATGGTGAAACCCTGTCTCTACTAAAAATACAAAAAATTAGCCGGGCATGGTGGCGTGCACCTGTAGTCTCACCTACTCAGGAGGCTGAGGCAGAAGAATCGCTTGAACCCAGGAGGCGGAGGTTGCCGTGAGCTGAGATCGTGCCACTGCACTCCAGCCTAGGTAACAGAGTGAGACTCCATCTCAAAAAA
>NW_012101943.1:2942849-2960247 GCF_000951045.1 Mandrillus leucophaeus
ATAGAAAGAAAAGGAAAAAAAAGAAAAGAAAAGAAAAAGGAAAATAAATAGGCTGGATGTGGTGGCTCATGCCTGTAATCCCAGCACTTCGGGAGGCCGAGGTGGGCAGATCACCTGAGGCCAGGAGTTTGAGACCAGCCTGGTCAACATGGTGAAACCCCGTCTCTACTAAAAATATAAAAAATTAGCTGGGCGTGGTGGCGTGTGCCGGTAATCCCAGCTACTCAGGAGGCTGAGGCAGGAGAATTGCTTGAACCCAGGAGGCAGAGGTTGCAGTGAGCCGAGATCACACCACTGCACTCCAGCTTGAGCGACAGAGTGAGACTCAGTTTCAAAAATAATAGTAATAATAATTGAGATTTTGTCTCTGACTATGCTACTTAACCATTTGATGTTGACAAGTTATTTAACTTGTTTGGAGCCTCATTTCTTATCTATAAAAATAGATGCAACCTGCTCACTGCAACCTCTGCCTCCCGAGTTCAAGCAATTCTCCTGTCTCAGCCTTCCAAGTAGCTGGGATTACAGGTGTGTGCCACCACGCCTGGCTAATTTTTGTATTTTCAGTAGAGACGGGGTTTCGCCATGGTGGCCAGGCTGGTCTCAAACTCCTGACCTCAAGTGATCCACCTGCCTTGGCCTCCCAAAGTGCTAGGGTTATAGGCATGAGCCACCATGCCCAGCCAGATGTAATAATTTCTACATATCAGGGTTGTATGTGTGAAACCCAGTATGAATAAATGCATGCAAAATCTTAGCACAATACCTTGCTCATAGTAGATACTGAAGAAGTGAGAGATCTTTCTAGGTATCAGGATTCTTTTAAACATTAGAACCAGTCATGTCTTCCACAGAAGGGCGGGGCAATTTGCTAGGACTTCTCAGCAAAACTAAACTTGAAAGAGAACAAAGAACAATTCAGAACTTATTCAATGGCTATATATATTCAATATATTTGTTTTATTTGATCTAGGTTAGCATATTAAACACCTTTTTCTTGCATATATAATATATTTTTTGAGGTAAGCTCTTGCTCTGTCACCCAGGCTAAAGTGCAGTGGTAGGACCATAGCTCACTGCAGCCTCCATCTCCTGGGCTCAAGCAGTCCTCCCATCTCAGCTTCCTAAGTATCTGTGACGATGGGTGCACACCACCACGCTAAGCTGTTTTTTTTCTCTCTTTTTAACTAGAGATGAGATCTCACTATGTTGCCCAGGATTGTCTCAAACTCCTAAACTCAAACAGCCTTCCCACGCTGTCCTCCCAAAGTGCTAGAATTACAGGTGTGACCCTCTGCATCTATCTTTCTTGCATACGTCTTATCTAGAAACCTTAACTTTTTTTTTTTGGACAGTATTTCTCTCCTGTCTCCCAGGCTGGAGTGCAGTGGTGTGGTCTCAGCTCACAACAACCTCCACCTCCTGGGCTCAAGCAACCCTTCTGCCTCAGCCTCTTGAGTGGCTGGGACTACAAGCATGCACCACCATATTTGGCTAATTTTTGTATTTTTAGTAGACGTGGTTTCATCATGTTGGCCAGGCTAGTCTCAAACTCCTGACCTCAAGTGATTCACCTGCCTTGGCCTCCCAAAGTGCTGATATTACAGGCATAAGCCACCGCGCCTGGCCTAAAAACCTTACTTTAATCTCCTTCTCCTATTCTCTGGACTCTACCCCTGGGTATAAGAGATATTATTTCACTATTATCTCCAAGCATCATTAAGGGGTATGAGTAGAGCAGCATCCATAGTCTGTATGGCTACTGTCAAAACAATTCATGAGAGTTCTAATGGAGGGAAAAAAGGTGGGTAGGAACAGGCCTTGTTCACTTGTCCAAATGAGTTCTGTGGATGCCAGAGATGACCCGAAATCCTACTGAACAACCCTTCATAGGTCCCAGGGTCCTGCTCACACAAGTCACCAAGAACATTTTCTAAATATAAATGTTGGAAGCCTTTTATATCAATGGCATGACCTGTATTTAGGAAACAAACACTTAATAAAGGACAAATGTGCTTTGTTTTGTTTTGTTTTGTTTTGTTTTTATGAGACAGACTCTCTCTCTGTCATCCAGCCTGGAGTGCAGTGGCACAGTCTCCGCTCACTGCAACCTCCACCTCCCGGGTCCAAGCAATTCTTCTGCCTCAGCCTCCGGAGTAGCTGGGACTACAGGCACACGCCACCACGCCCAGCTAATTTTTGTATTTTTAGTAGAGACGGGGTTTTGCCATGTTGGCCAGGCTGATCTTGAACTCCTGACCTCAAATGATCTGCCCGCCTCTGCCTCTCAAAGTGCTGAGATTACAGGCATGAGCCACAGCACCCGGCAGACAAATGTTTTAAAACTTGTTTTTTTTTTTTGGCCGGGGGCGGTGACTGACGCCTGTAATCCCAGCACTTTGGGAGGCGAGTGGATCAGGAGGTCAGGAGATCGACACCGTCCTGGCTAACACGGTGAAACCCCGTCTCTACTAAAAATACAAAAAAATTAGCCGGGCACGGTGGCGGGAGCCTGTAGTCCCAGCTACTCCAGAGGCTGAGGCAGGAGAATGGCGTGAACCCGGGAGGCGGAGCTTGCAGTGAGCCGAGATCACGCCACTGCACTCCAGCCTGGGGGACACAGCGAGACCCCGTCTCAAACAAAACAAAACAAATAAAAAACTTTTTTTTTTCTAATTGACAGAAACAAAAATGTTTACTTTACTTGGTAAATTACTGAAGTATTTCTTCCACTAGATGTCAGTGTCCTCCTTGAAAAATGAACTTTCACTTTTATAATATGAAAGTTAAATTCTTTTAGCCCTGAGATGGCATCTTTCTTTCTTTTGATCTAATAGAAGATACCACCAGATGATCCAGACTGATGTTATCCTCAGATAATTTCCTCCAACGGGACATCAGGAAGGAATCTGTTGTACAGAATTGAAGATTTGGCAAGAAGATCTAGAAGCATCCAAAGTCTCCTCGAGAATGACAATTTTAAAATAAGCAGTCTAGTTAAAAACAACAACAACACAACTCTTAATTTTCCTGTTACCCTGTTCATTTGAGGTTCTTTTGGTGAGCCCTTTAACTCCGTGACCTGTGTTCTGTTTCCATCCTAGAACAAGCTTTCTTCTGAGGATGAAAGGCAATTAGTCTCTGATTTTCTTACAGGAAGTATAATAATAGGGTTTTTTTGTTTTGTTTTGTTTTGTTTTTTTCAAGATGGAGTCTCCCTCTGTTGCCCAGGCTGGAGTACAGTGGTGCAATCTCAGCTCACTGCAACCTCTGCCTTCCAGGTTCAAGTGATTCTTCAGCCTTAGCCTCCTGAGTAGCTGGGATTACAGGCATCTGCCACCATAGTGGTGGGATTACAGGTGTGAGCCTCCCAAAGTGCTGGGATTTTTTGTATTTTTAGTACAGATGGAATTTCTCTCTAATTTTATATTTTAGTAGAGACTGGGTTTCACCATGTTTGCCAGGCTAATCTCAAACTCCTGACCTCAAGTGATCCGCCCGCCTTGGCCTCTGAAAGTGCTGGGATTATAGGCATGAGTCATTGCACCCAGCCATAATAATATTTCAGTTCAAAAACTAGAATGTTTTGTAGCCATAAAAAAGAACAAGATCATGTATTTTGTGGGAACATGGCTGGAGGCCACGATCCCTAGCAAACTAATGCAGGAACGGAAAACCAAATACCACATTTTCTCACTTGTAAGTGAGAGCTAAATAGTGAGAACTTGTGAACACAAAGAAGGAAACAGACACTGTGGTCTACTTGAGGGTGGAATCTGGGAGAGGGAGAGGAGCAGAGAAGATAAGCACTGGGTACTGGGCTTAATACCTGAGTGATGAAACAGTCTGTACAACCAACCTCCGTGACATGAGTTTTCCTATGTAACAAACCTTCGTATGGGACCTTCAAGCCTAAAAAGTTAAAAAATAAAATAAATGATAATGTTGAACATTTCTCTATTCAAGGAATTATGAAGATAAGTAAGCATATTCTTTTTCTTTCCCTGTTGTATTTATTAACAAAATAGAAACAAAAATCTCTTCAGAAAATTGTTTTTGAGCTCTATGCCTGAAGTTATATGGAAGTATAACAGATGGGAGCACAGTGGGATTCTTGCAGAGTGCCTGCCAGATATGACACATGCTACACAGAGAGCAGAAAGGGTTTCTTAATGCAGAGTCAAAAGGCTACTCATAAAAAAGACAACAAATATGGTGCAGTGTATACTGCTCGGGTGATGGGTGCACCAGGTTCTCACAAATCTCTACTAAAGAACTTACATGTAACCAAATACCACCTGTACCCCAATAACTTATGGAGAAATAAAATTAAAAAAAAAAACAAAAACACGATAGGCTGGGCAAAGTGGCTCACGCCTATAATCCCAACACTTTGGGAGGCTGAGGCAGGCAGATCACCTGAGGTCGGAAGTTCGAGACCAGTGTGACCAACATGGAGAAACCCCATCTCTACTAAAAATACAAAATTAGCTGGGCATGATGGCATATGCCTGTAATCCCAGCTACTCAGGAGGCTGAGGCAGGGGAATCACTTGAACCGGGGAGGCGGAGGTTGTGGTGAGCTGAGATCTCACCATTGCACTCCAGCCTGGGCAACAAGAGCAAACCCCGTCTGAAAAAAAAAAAAAAAAAGTATAAAGAAATAAAACCCTAGAAATAGAAGAAAAGGATAATTCTATTTTAATTTTAGGTTAACCTTAATTTATTCATCTTAAGACGGTCTTTTTAAATAATACATGAAAGACAAAAGCAATAAAAGACTGAAAAATTTTAATTCATCTAAATATAAAAACTTAAAAACATTAAGTATAAAGAAAACCCTAATAGTAGAAAAGGATAATTCTATGTTATTATTATTATTTGAGATAGAGTCTTGCTCTGTCACCCAGGCTGGAGTGCAGTGGCACAATCTCAGCTCACTGCAACCTCCGCCTCTCGGGTTCAAATGAGTCTCCTGCCTCAGCCTCCCAAGTAGCTGGGATTACAGGTGCAAGCCACCACATCCGGCTAATTTTTGTATTTTTACTAAAGACGTGGTTTCACCATGTTGGCCAGGATGGTCTTAAACTCCTGCCCTCAGGTGATCCACCTGCCTCTGCCTCCCAAAGTGCTGGGATTACAGGTGTAAGGCACGGCACTCAGCCAATAATTCTATTTTAAATTTAGGTTAACCTTAATTTATTCTTCTTAAGAAGGTCTTTTTAAACAATATATGAAAGACAAAAGCAATAAAAGACTGAAAAAAATTTTAATTCATCTAGATATAAAACTTTTTTTTTTTTAATGGCTATTTGGCCAGGTGTGGTGGCTCACCCCCGTAATCCCAGCACTTTGGGAGGCCGAGGTGGGCGGATCATGAGGTCAGGAGATCGAGACCATCCTGGCCAATATGGTGAAACCCCATCTCTACTAAAAATACAAAAATTAGCCGGGTGTGGTGGCACGCACCTGTAATCCCAGCTACTTGGGAGGCTGAGGCAGGAGAATCACTTGAACCTGGGAGGCAGAGGTTGCAGTGAGCCAAGATCATGCCACTGAATTCCAGCCTGGTGACAGAGTGAGACTCCATCTAAAAAAAAAAAGGCTCTTCATGCTTACCAACAAACAAGGGAAAGATAATAACCACCGTTCTAATATTTGCTAACTTGCACCATGTAGATCACCAAACTGTTTTGAGGAGAAATTAGATGAATTAAAAATCCCCAAATATTTGGGAATTGAGCAAAATACATTTAAAAAACAAAACAAAACAAAACTCAGGTAGATTACAAAGAAAACACAGTGGAAATTTTAAACTATTTTGAATGAAATATGACAAAAATATAACAAAATTTGTGAAATACAGCTAAAATAGTGCTCAGAGGGAAAATATAGCTTTCAATATAATACTAAAAATCAAAGGTTAGTCTGGGCAACATATGGGCCCTGTCTTTACAAAAAGTAATAAAATAGTTAGCCACGGTGGCATGCACCTGTAGTCCCAGCTACTCGGGTGGCTGAGGTGGGAGGGTAGCTTGAGCCCAGGAGCTCAAGGCTGCAGTAAGCAGAGATCACGCCACTGCACTCCAGCCTGGCCGACCAGGTAAGACCTTGTCTCAAAAAAAAAAAAAAAAAAAAAAGAAAGGAAAGAAAAGGAAAGAGAGAAAGAAAAAAAAAGATTAATCGTCAATTATCTCAGTCTCCATATCAATAGTCTATTTTTTTTTAAAGAAACTGAAGTCAAAATTAATATAACTAGAGAGTTTATTTTGGCTAAGGTTGAGGACTACAGCCAGAGAATCTGAGGTTAAAGATCCCCTGAATATATGCTTCAATTAGCAGCAGTTAAGAGTGGGTTTATGCAGGAAAAAAGAGAAGTTAGAGGGCAGTCCCTAAAGTGTTTACCAAGAATTAACATTGGTCCCCTAAAATAAGTAAGCTATTGATTGGCTTATGGTACATTGTTCTTGTATTGCAAAACCTAGGAACATGAAGATAATGAGTCGGGGTTACATTGTGGCATTTGTGGTAACATTTTAGGAAAATAAAACAATTACCTCCAGGCATGGCTGCAGGGGGTGTGATTGAAGCCTGGTGTTCCTGTCTCTGTGGGCCTGATACATTTTGAATATTTCACATTCCTTAGACTGTGATGAGCCACTTTTCTTTCTCAAAAGCAAAAGTTATCAATAACTGAAACAAAAAGTGAACATTGATATTATCAACCTTAAATAGCAAGGTTCAGAAAATAAGATTAAATGTAGAGTTTGAGAATAGCCGTCTGGGAAGCACAGATTCCAAAGAGTGGACGACAGTGTTCCAAAGTGTAGAAGTTTGGGGTTATTTATATAGACAAGGTTTAGGGAAGCTTA
The DNA here is from genome assembly GCF_000951045.1 of Mandrillus leucophaeus. Classification (NCBI taxonomy): domain Eukaryota; kingdom Metazoa; phylum Chordata; class Mammalia; order Primates; family Cercopithecidae; genus Mandrillus; species Mandrillus leucophaeus. The sequence continues at coordinate 2,949,722 of NW_012101943.1, forward strand.
ATAGAATTTCAGCATCTTTTTATGTAAGGGTTAATGCATAGTTACAATTGTTTGATTGATCGAAGTGGTCTTTTTCTTTCAAGAATGATATGTTTAACATTACACACTGAAGATGAAACAGTCCTGGGGTCTTTTGTGCCATTTGTTCTGAATTAGGTACAGGACAATAAAGGAAGCAGTTAACTTATGATGAAGATCATTGATTCGAAGGGGAAGTTGTCTGGTCTCTGGTCTTTCCTAGTCATTTACCCAACAAGAACCATGAGAAAGAGAGTCAATCTATAATTTTATTTTATTTATTTTATTTTATTTATTTTATTTTATTTTATTTTATTTTATTTTGAGACAGAGTGTCACTCTGTTGTCCAGACTGGAGTGCAGTGGCACGATCTCGGCTCACTGCAACCTCCACCTCCCGGGTTCAAGCAATACTCCCGCCTCAGCTTCCCAAGTAACTGGGATTACAGGTGCCCATGATCATCCCCTACTAATTTTTGTATTTTTATTAGAGATAGGGTTTCACCATGTTGGCCAGGCTAGTCTCGAACTCCTGACCTCAGGTGATCCGCCCGCCTCGGCCTCCCAAAATGCTGAGATTACAGGCGTGAGCGCCGCACCTGGCCTAATTTATAAGAGGTGGAAGTTACAACTATATGCTATGTGACTCGGATTGGCCATGTCTCTCTCAAGTCTTAAAGTGTTTTTGGAGTTCCAGCATCTTTTAAATTTTATTTTCACACTTTATATCCTAACTGCCTTTAAAAAATAAAATATTATGAATAACTGCATCCCAATACAATGTGACAATTTAGATCAGAAGGACAAATTACTTGATTTAAAAAATTACTAAGACTGATGAAAGAAGAAATTTAAAAGCCGAATAGTTCTAAATACATAAGTAAAACAAAATTTAACATTTGACACCTTTTCACCGTGTGTACGGCATAGACAGAGAAAATAAATATGAGCAAAGGCATTTTTGAGAGAGCTGTTTAGTCAAGCAGACAGTCAATGTACGAGAGGTCTGAAAACAGGACCTGAAATTAAGGTACTTTGAACTGTGGGAATAGTGAGAATAAAGCAGAATAACCCAAATCCTGAAAGAATAGGGCAAAGCCAGACTAGCAGCTAAAGCGTCACTTGAGCTACTGTATTATATTGCCTTCAATTCCTCACCACAAAGGACAAGATTGGTCTCTGGTCCTGATCTGGGGCTAGGTTTTTCAATGGGAGTAAATTAGATCTAGCTGTGTGATGAATGTTACGAGAAAAACTTAAGAAAATTAAATTTAACAGAGTTTAACTGAGTGAAGAATGATTTGAGTATCGGTCAGGTCTCTGAACCAGAATAGGTTCAGGGCAATTTCAGGGTTGCCACATGGCCAGATAATATTTATGGACAGAAAAAGGAAAATGAGGTACAGAAAAACATGAGGTATAGAAACAGCTGGATTGGTTACAGCTTGGTGTTTGCCTTGTTTGAACATGGTTTGAACAGTTAGCTGTCTGTGAGTGGTCAAAACTCTGTGACTGGCACAAGAGTAGGTTAGTCTGTTTACACATCCAGTTCAGCTACAGTTCACTGTGTATAGAGAAACCTGTAAGCTGAGCATAAAATATGTAAGACGGCAGTTTTAGGCTGAACTTAATTTAACGTGAAGTTAGAATGAAGTGAAAAGAAAACATACTTATTTTATTGTATGTTGAGGGAGTTTCAAGGTGATGGGGTTTAGGACATGCTACCCCAACATATGTCACCTTGGCATATTGAAAAATGGCAGAAGCCTTTGGCATAAGGATTATTTTGAGCTCATTATTTTGAGAGACTGCGGCTACAAGAGAAGCTTAGAAAACAAGAGCAGAAGTCACACTTTTCTTTCTTATGTATCTATTTATTTCTCCATGAAGGCCTAGAAGTCACACTTTTCTTTCTTTTTTATTTATTTCTCCATGAAGGCCCAGAAGTCACACTTTTCTAAGAGAAATTTCCATCTATAAAGGAAATCTCCATTCACAAGCATGTCTCCATTTGTAAGCATGTCCCTCCTCCCACTTTATACAAGAAAGAGAAAGATGACTCTAAGTCACCACAGACTCTTATCAATGGAGAAGGCACCAATGTAAGTCTGCATGACAAACCTGACCCTGATTTACCGTGCTTTTCCTGATCACCTCCTCATAACCAGGCTTTCCCACACTCTCTTTCTTTGTTTCCATTGAAGATTTTTTTTTTTTTTTTTGCTTCCAAATTTTATTTTAGGTTCAAGGGGTACATGCGCAGGTTTGTTACATGGGTAAATTGCATGTCACAGGGGTTTGGTTTATAAAATTATTTCATTACCCAGGTAGTAAGCATAGTTCCTAATAGATAACTTCTCCATCCTCACCTTCCTCTGAACTTTCACCTTCAAGTAGGCCCCTTGTCTATTGTTCCCTTCTTTGTGTCCATGTGTACTCAGTGTTTAGCTCCCACTTATAAGTGAGAACTTGCAGTATTTGGTTTTCTGTTTCTGTATTACTTTGTTCAGAATAATAGCCTCCAGCTATGTCCATGTTGCTGCAAAGAACATTATTTCATTCTTTTTTATGGTTGTGTAGTATTCCATGGTGTTTATCTGCCATGTTTTCTTTATCCAGTGACCGTCCATAGGCATTTAGGTTGATTTCATGTCTTCACTATTTTGATAGTGCTATGATGAACATACGCATGCATGTGCCTTTAAGATAGAATAATTTACATTCCTTTGGGTATTTACGCAGTAATAGGATTGCTGGGTCAAATGGTAGTTATGGGGTTTTTTTCTTTTCTTTTCTTTTCTTTTCTTTCACCATGTTAGCCAGGATGGTCTCTATCTTCTGACCTCGTGATCCACCCACCTTGGCCTCCCAAAGTGCTGGGATTACAGGCGTGAGACACTGTGCCCAGCCTCATTTTTTTTATTGTTTTGTTTTTTGTTTTTAGAGAGACAGGGTCTTGCTCTGTTGCCCAGGCTAGAGTACTGGGGCATGATCATAGCTCACTGCAGGCTCGACCTCCCAGGCTCAAGGGATCCTCTACCTCAGCTTCCCGAACAGCTGGGACCACAGACACATGCCACATGCCTGGCTAATTTTTTATTTTCTGTAGAGATGGAGTCTTAGTATGTTACCCAGGCTTCTCTCCAACTCTTGGCCTCAAATGATCCTCCCACCTCAGCCTCCCAAAGTGATGGGATTACAGGTGTGAGCCACTGCATCCAGCTGGTAGTTCTGCTTTAAGTTCTTTGAGAAATCTCCAAACTACTTTCCACAGTGGTTGAGCTAACTTACATTCCCACTAGCAGTGAATCTGTGTTCCCTTTTCTCTGCAATCTCATCGGCATCTGTTATCTTTTGACTTTTTTATAATAGCCATTCTGACTGGTGGTATCTCTTTGTGGTTTTGACTTGCATTTCTCATTTTTGTTTTTGTTTTTTAGAGATGGGGTCTCACTATGTTGCCCAGGCTGGTCTTGAACTCCTCGGCTCAAGTGATCCTCCCACCTCAGCCTCCCAAAGTGCTGGATTACAGGTGTGAGCCACCATGCCCAGTCGATTTGCATTTCTCTAATGATTAGTGATGATGAGCATTTTTTCATATGCTTGTTGGCCATGTGTATGTCTTCTTTTGAGAAGTGTCTGATCATGCTCTTTGCCCATTAATATGGTTTGGCTCTGTGTTCCCACCAAAATTTCATGTTGAATTGTAATCCCCTGTGTTGGAGGAAGTACCTGATGGGAGGTGATTGGATTGTAGGGGCAGATTTCCCCCTTGCCGTTCTCATGATGGTGAATGAGTTCTCACGAGATCTGGTTGTTTGAGAGTGTGTAGCACTTCCCCCTTCACTCTTTCTCTCCTGCTCCACCACGGTAAGATGTGCTTGCTTCTCTGTTGCCTTCTGCCATGATTATAAATTTCCTGAGGCCTCCCAGCCATGCTTCCATGTAGTGTTGGGCCTGTGGGTGCACAGAAGGCAAGAGTTGAGATTTGGGAGCCTTCGCCTAGATTTCAGAGAATGTATGGAAATGCCTAGATGTCCAGACAGGAGTCTGCTGGAGGGGCAGAGCCCTCATGGAGAACCTCTACTAGGGCAGTGTGGAGGGGAAAGGTGGGGTTGTGGCTCCCACAGTGTCCCCACTGAGGCATTGCCTAGTGGAGTTGTGTGAAGAGAGCCACCATCCTCTAGACCTCAAAATGGTAGATTCACTGACAGCTTGCACTGTGCACCTAGAAAAGCCACAGGCACTCAATGTTAGCCTATGAAAGCAGCTGCAGGGGCTTTACCCTGCAGAGCCACGGGGAGGAGCTGCCCAAGGCTTTGTGAGCCCACTCTTTGTATCAGCATGCCCTGGAAGTGAATCTTTCCCTGTTTGGAGTCACAGGAGATTATTTTGGAGCTTTAAAACTTAATGAATGTCCTGCTGAGTTTCAGACGTGCATGAGGCCTGTCATGCCTTTGTTTTGGTCAATCTCTCTCTTTTGTAACAGAGGCATTTACCCAATGCCTGTACCCCCACTGTATCTAAGAAGTAACAAATTTGTTTTGTTTTGGTTTGGTTTGGTTTCTTTTATGAGATGGAGTTTTGTCCTGTGGCCCAGCCTGGAGTGCAGTGGCGCGATCTTGGCTCACTGCAACCTCTGCCTCTCGAGTTCAAGTGATTTTCCTGCCTCAGCCTCCTGAGTAGCTGGGATTACAGGCCATGTGCCACCACGCCCAGCTAATTTTTGTATTTTTAGTAGAGACGGAGTTTCACTATGTTGGCCAGGCTGGTCTTGAACTCCTGATCTCAGGTAATCTGCTCGCCTTGGCCTCCCCAAATTCTGGGATTACAGGCATGAGCCACTGCACCCAGCCACAAACTTGTTTTTTATTTTACAGGCTCATTGGCAGAAAGAACTTGCCTTATCTCAGATGAGACATTGGACTTGTACTTTTGAGTTAATGATAAAATTAGCTAAGACTTTGGTTGACTGTTGGGAAGGCATGATTATGTTTTAAAATGTGAGAAGAACATGATATTTGGAAGGGGCCAGGAGTGGAATGATATGGTTTGGTTCTGTGTCCCTACCAAAATCTCATGTTGAATTGTAATCTTTTGTGTTGAAGGAGAGATCTGGTAGGAGGTAATCGGATCATCACGGCAGATTTCCTCCTTGCTGTTTTCATGATGGTGAGTAAGTTCTCACAAGATCAAGTTGTTTGAAAATGTGTAGCACTTCTGCCTTCACTCTCTCTCTCCTGCTCTGCCATGGTAAGATGTTCTTGCTTCCGGTTCACCTTCTGCCATGATTATAAGTTTCCTGAGGCATCCCAGCCATGCTTCCTGTACAGCCTGTGGAACTGTGAGTCAATTAAACCTCTTTTCTTCATAAATTACCCAGTCTCAGGTAGTTCTTTACAACAGTGTGAGAATGAACTAATACGCCCATTTTAAAATCAGTTTAATTTGATTTTTGTTCTTTGAATTAAGTTCCCTATAGGTTCTGGATATTAGAACTTTGTCAGATGCATGGTTTGCATTTTTTTCCCCATTCTGTAGGTTGTCCATTTACTCAGTGGATAGTTTGTTGCGCTGTGCAGAGGCTCTTTAGTTAAATTAAGTTCCATTTGTCAATTTCTGTTTCTATTGCACTTGCTTTTGGAGTCTTTGTCATGAAATCTGCCATGACCTATGTCCAGAATGGTATTTCCTAGGTTTTCTTTTCTTTTCTTTCTTTCTTTCTTTCTTTTTTTTTTTTTTTTTTGAGACGAAAGTTTCTCTCTTGTTCCCACGCTGGAGTGCAATGGCGCAATCTCGGCTCACCACAACCTTCGCCTCCTGGGTCCAAGTGATTCTCCTGCCTCAGCCTCCTGAGTAGCTGTGATTACAGGCATATGCCACCATGTCCAGCTAACTTTGTATTTTTAGTAGAGACGGGAGTTTCTCCATGTTGATCAGGCTGATCTTGGACTCTTGACCTCAGGTGATCTGCCCGCCTTGGCCTCCCAAAATGCTGGGATTACAGGCATGAGCCACTGTGCCCGGCCTTCCTAGGCTTTCTGCTAGGGTTTTTATAGTTTTATTAGATTGGTGCAAAAGTAATTGTGGTTTTGCCATTACTTCGAATGGTTTTACATTTAAACCTTTAATCCATCTTAAGTTGATTTTTGTGTATGACAAAAGGAAAGGATCCAGTTTCAATCTTCTGTATAAGTCTAGCCAGTTATCCCTGCACCATTTATTGAATAAGGAGTCCTTTTCTTGTTACTTGTTCTTGTCAACTTTGTCAAAGATCAGATGATTGTAGGTGTGCAGCTTTATTTCTGGGTTCTCAAACCTATTTCATTGGTCTGTGTGTCTCTTTTTGTACCAGTACCATACTAGTCTTGTAGGATACTTTGAAGTTGGATAGTGTGACGCCTCTGGCTTTGTTCTTTTTGCTTAGAATTACTTTGGCTATTTGCGTTCTTTTTGTAATTTTAGAATAGGTTTTCTAATTCTGTGAAAAATGTCATTGGTAGTTTGAAAGCAATAGCATTGAATCTGTAAATTACTTTGGGCAGTATGACCACTTTAACAATATTGATTCTTCCTATCCATGAGCATGGAATATTTTTTTCATTTGTTTGTGTCACCTCTGATTTCTTTCAGCAGTGTTTTGTAATTCTCATTGTAGAGATCTTTTACTGCCTGGTTAGCTGTATTCCTAGGTATTTTGTATGTGTGTGTGTGGCTATTGTGAATGGGATTGCATTATTGATTTGGCTCTCAGCTTGGACGTTGTTTGTATATAGAAATGCTACTGATTTTTGTACATTGATTTTGTATCCTGAAACTTTGTTGAAGTTGTCGATCAGATCTAGAAACTTTTGGGTAGAGACCACGGTGTTTTCTAAGTATAAAATCATGTCATCTGTGAAGAGAGATAGTTTGACTTCCTCTCTTCCTATTTGGATACCTTTTATTTCTTTCTCTTGTTTAATTGCTCTGTTTAGGACTTCCAGTACTATGCTGAATAGGATGATGAGAGTGGGCATCTTTTGCTTGTTCCAGTTCTCAAGGGGAATGCTTCCAGCTTTTGCCAGTTCAGTATGATGTTGGCTGTGGGTTTGTAATAGATGGCTCTTATTATTTTGATGTATGTGCCTCTAATGCCAAGTTTGTTGAGGGTTTTTAACATGAAGACTCGTTGAATTTTATTGAAAGCCTTTTCTGTGTCTGTTGAGATGATCGTGTGGTTTTTCTGTTTAATTCTGTTTATGTCACAAATTACATTTGTTGATTTATGTATATTGAAACAACTTTGCATTCCAGGAATAAAGCCTACTTGATTATGATGGATTAACTTTTTGATGTGCTGCTGGATTCAGTTTGATAGTATTTTGTTGAGGATTTTTGCATCTATGTTCATCAGTGATTTTGGCCTAAAGTTTTCTTTTTTTGCTGTGTCTCTGCCAAGTTTTGGTATCAGAATGATGCTGGTCTCAAAGAATGAGTTGGAGAGGAGTCCCTCCTCCTCTGTTTTTTGGAGTAATTTCAGTAGGATTGGTACTGACTCTTCGTTATACGTCTGGTAGAATTCAGCTGTGAATCTATCTGGTCCAAGGCTTTTTCTGATTAGTAGGCTTTTTATTATTGATTCAACTTCAGAAGTCATTATTGGTTTCGTAAGGGTTTCTGTTTCTTTCTAGTTCAATCTTGAGAAATTGTATGTTTCAAGGAATGCATCGACTTCTTCTAGGTTTTCTAGTTTGTGTGCAAAGTTGTTCGTAATAGTTTCTGAAGGCTTTTTGTATTTCTTTCTTTCTTTTTTTTTTTTTAATTTAACAAATCTGACTGCTCCTGAAAGTTTTTTTGTTTTTCGTGGGGTAAATGGTAATGTCTCCATTGTCATTTCTGTGTTTATTTGGATCTTCTCTCTTTTTTTTTTTATTAGTCTAACTAGTGACCTATCAATCCTATTTTTTCTTTTTAAACTTAAAAAATTATTTTTCAAAAAAGAATAGAGAGAACATATCGCTATGTTGCCCAGGCTGGTTCCAAACTCCTGGCCTCAAGTGATCCTCTTGCCTTGGCCTCCCTAAGTGCTGGGATTACAGGTGTGAGCCACTGATGCCCGTCCACATTTTTCTTTTTAATGTAACTCTGGGCCAGGCACAGTGGCTCATGCCTATAATCCCAGCACTTTGGGAGTCCAAGGTGGGCAATTGCTTGAGCCCAGGGTCCAAGACCAGTCTGGGCAACGTGGTGAAATGCAGTCTCTACAAAAAAATTCCAAAAAATAAAAAATTAAAGATTAGCTGGGCATGGTGGCATTTGCCTGTAGTCCCAGCTAGCTACTCAGAAGGCTGAGGCAGGTAGATAGATTGAACACGGGAAGTCAAGGTTGCGGTGAGCTGTGATTGTGTCACTACATTTCAGCCTGGATGACAGAACAAGACCCTGTCTCAAAAAAAAAGAAAAAAAAAAAAGTAGGTCTGTACTAACGTAGAATGACAGATTGTTTCAGAATGAAAAAGGAGAGTAAAGGACAAAACCTGAATACATTATAAAAATTATGTAAGGTTTGCAGAAAAGGAATCTTGGAAAAGGATATCTTGTGTGGTCAAAGCTGTCTAAGATTAGATGGATTTATTTATAAGGATTTATTAAAATCAGCTTTGTTATTAATAGTACACTCGTACAAAACTAGAAATTAGTTTTTTCTCTCTGTACAATGACAAAGTTTTCTTAGAGAGTTGGTCAGCTCTTGATAAGCAATCATAAAAAGTTTTTCCATACTTTTTTTTTTTTGGAACAAAGTCTCACTCTGTTTCCCAGGCTGAAATGCAGTGGCAGGATCATGGCCTCTACTTCAATGGATCCACCAGCCTCAGCTTTCTAAGTAGCTAGGACTACAGGCATGAACCACTATTCCAGGCTAATTTTTTTTTAAATTTCAATAGTTTTTGGGAAGAGGTGGTGTTTGGTTACATGGATAAGTTCTTCTGTGGTGATTTCTGAGATTTTGGTGTACCCATCACCTGAACAGTGTACCATGCCCAATGTGTAGTTTTATTATCCCTCACCCCCATCCCACCCTCCCACCCTCCCTCCTCGTCCCCGAAGTCCATTACATCATTCTTACGCCTTTGCCTTCTCATAGCTTACCTTCCACAGGCTGATTTTGCAAATTTTTATAGAGATGAGGTTTTGCTGCGTTGCCCAGACTGGTCTCAAAGCCCTGGGCTCAAGCGATTCCCTGGCCTTGGCCTCCTAAAGTGTTGAGATTACAGGCATGAGCCACTGCACCCAGCTAGTTTTTCCTTACCTTTAAGAAATCTGCCTCAGGTGGATCACCTGAGGTCAGGAGTTCAAGATCAGCCTGACCAACATGGTGAAACCCTGTCTCTACTAAAAATACAAAAATTTGCTGAGTGAGTTGGCAGGTGCCTGTAGTCCCAGCTACTCCAGAGGCTAAGGCAGGAGAATTGCTTGAACCCAGGAGGCAGAGGTTGCAGTGAGCTGAGATCATGCCACTGCACTCCAGCCTGGGTGACGGAGTGAGACTCCGTCTCAAAAACAAACAAAAAGAAATCTGCCTCCACCCATCCCCTGCTGTGCTGCCATCATGGACACCAGCCGTGTGCGGCGTTTCAAGCGAGCCTGGGGCACTAGGGTACTGGGCATGACCGGCTCTCGGGGACAGTGTATGGGGATGGACGTGGAATTTGTGGACAACAGGAGCCACTCCATTATCCTCAGTGTCAAAGGCCCCGTGTGCAAGGATGACATGCTCACCCTGTTGGAGTCAAAGTGAAGAGGTGGCTGGGCGCGGTGGCTCACACCTGTAATGCCAGCATTTGGGGAGGCCGAGGTGGGTGAATCACCTGAGGTTAGGAGTGCAGGAGTTTGAGACACGCCTGGTCAACATGGTGAAACCCCATCTCTACTAAAAATACAAAAATTAGCCGGGCGTGGTGGCACATGCCTGTAATCCCAGCTTCTCGGGAGGCTGAGGTAGGAGAATTGCTTGAGCCTAGGAGGCGGAAGTTACAGTGAACTGAGATCACACCACTGCACTCCAGCCTGGGTGACAACAGTGAGACTCTGTCTCAAAAACAAACAAACAAACAAAGACAAAGTGGAGACGCCCGGAGGTTGCACTGAGCTTGGCTGCTTGCTGGGTCTTGGATGTTCGGGTTGACCACTTGGCCCACGGGAATGATGTGCCACGATCTGCTCCTTTATTTTATTTTATTTTTTGCTTACCACAGAGGGATTAAGATGCATCTTTAAATAAAGGGTTTGTGTTCCATGTTTTTTTTTTTTTTTTAAGTAAATTTGCCTAGGAAACAGCCTGTATTTTATCAAAATAATGCCGTGTGCCTCATGCTGTTTTTCTGAGGTCTTTGATTACTTAAGAAAACTGAATTTTCTCAATATTAAAAGAGTTATATTTTGTTCACAAATATCTAAGCTTCTGTATTTGCCTTGAAAATCTTTTATTGTTGTTTTGGTTAAATAGATAACCAGGTACTGCCTCA
>NW_012101943.1:2961094-2964533 GCF_000951045.1 Mandrillus leucophaeus
AAAAAAAAAAAAAAAAAAGAGAGAGAGAAAGTAAAAAGAAAGATGTTTAACTGATTAGCAGTATTTGATATGTTAAATTGCATGGAAACATGTTGAATAAGTGATGATAAACCCATATATATTGTAAGTGTGTCAAAAATGTATAAAGCTTGGTTACTGTTTTACTCTGATGCTTTCCTGGAAGCTTTTGTAAGGAGCTAAGATATAATGAGATTGCTTCATCTTCAAAGATAATTTATGAAAAAGACTCTGGGAAGTGCTCTGAAATACAAACAAACTTTTGAAAACTTGGGATCATACCACTGGCCTGGGTAAGAATTTCTGTAACACTAATGAAGAAACTGATGGCTTCATGAAACTGTTAACCCAAGATCAAGCAGAACAAGAATTAATTACATGGCACTGAAAAAACTGATAAGGATGATTATAATTTTTTTAATTTTCTATTTGAAACATTGCCAGTTCTTTAATCTTTTGTTTTCCCGATTTAAGGAAGCCCTTTTCTCTTAACCTGTCTATAGCTTATAGCAATTTAGTAAAGTACTTTTGTAAACAGAATTGAAATACTTGCTTTTCTCTCTGACCGATCCCTCCAGAATTCAGAAAATATTAGTGAATATTCTTTTTTTTTAATTTAAGACACAGTCTTGCTCTGTTGCCCATGCTGGAGTGCAGTGGTGTAATCTCAGCTCACTGCAACCTCTGCCTCCCGGGTTCAAGCGATTCTCCTGCCTCAGCCTCCTGAGTAGCTGGGACTACAGGTTCCTGCCACCATGCGTGGCTAATTTTTTGGTATTTTTAGTAGAGATGGGGTTTCACCGCGTTAGCCAGGATGGTCTTGGTCTCCTGACCTTGTGATCTGCCCACCTTGGCCTCCCAAAGTGCTGGGATCACAGTTGTCAGCCACCATGCCCATCGTGAATGCTCTTATTTTCATGCAATATACTTATTTGCATGTGTTTAATAAGAATCTGTTCTCCTTGTAACAAGGCAAAATTGGAAACATTAGTTATCTTACCAAGGCTTTGACTGTATTATTATTATTATTATTGTTTTTGATTCAGGGTCTTGCTCTGCTCTGTCACCCAGGCTGGAGTGCAGTGGCATGATCTTTGCTCACCGCAGCCTTGACCACCTGGGCTCAAGTGATCCCCCTGCCTAAGCCTCCTGAGTAGCTGGACCACAGGTACGCATCACCATGCCCGGCTAAATTTTCTTTTGTATTTTTCTTTTGTAGAGATGGTGTTTTGCCATGTTGCCCAGGCTGTTCTTAAATTCCTAGGCTCAAGTAATCCTCCAGCCTTGGCCTCCCAAAGTGCTGCAATTACAGGCATGAGCCACTGCATCCGGCCTTGACTGGAATATTATATTTTCAGATATGACCAGTTTTAAAGAACTAAGGTTGACTATCAGGAGAATTCACCCCCAATATTTCAGCGTAGGTTCTTTCTATTTTCTCTAAGTGTTGGCCGGCTGAGAAATAAAGAGAAAGAGTACAAAGTGAGGAATTTTACAGCTGGGCCTCCAGGAGTAACATATCAGTAGGACCATGATACCCCCTGAGCTGCAAAACCAGTAAGTTTTATTAAGGATTTTAAAAGGGGAGGGGGTGTGTGAACAGGGAGTAGGTCACAAAGATCACATGCTTCAAGGGGCAAAAAGGAGAACAAAGATCATATGCTTCTGAGGGCAATAAAGATCACAAGTCAAAGGGCAAAATCAAAAACTCCTGATAAGGGTCTGTGTTCAGCTGTGCACGTATTGTCTTGATAAACATCTTAAACAACAGAAAACGGGGTTTGAGAGCAGAGAACCAGTCTGACCTCAAATTTACCAGGGTGGGGTTTCTTCCCCACCCTAATAAGCCTGAGGGTACTGCAGGAGACCAGGGTGTATTTCAGTCCTTAACCTCGTAAGACAGACACTCCCCTAGGAGTGCATTCCCCCAGGAATGCATTCCTTTCCCAGGGTCTTAATTATTAATATTGCTTGCTAGGAAAAGGATTCAGCAATATCTTTCCTACTTGCACGTCCATTTATAGGCTCTCTGCAAGAAGAAAAATATGGCTGTATTGTGCCCGACCTCGCAGGCAGTCATACCTTATGGTTGTCTTCCCTTGTTCCCTGAAAGTCGCTGTTATTCTGTTCTTTTTCAAGGTGCACTGATTTCATATTGTTCAAACACACATGTTTTACAATCAATTTGTACAGTTTAACACAATAGTGGTCCTGAGGTGACGTACATTCTCAGTTTACGAAGATAACAGGATTAAGAGATTAAAGACAGGCATAAGAAATTATAAAAATATTAATTTTGGGAACTGACAAATGTCGATGAAATCTTCACAATTTATATTCCTCTACTGTGACTCCAGCTGGTCCCTCCGTTCGGGGTCCCTGACTTCCCACAACAGTTGACTTTAAGGAACTAATGCTTATAAAACCCCTTAGAAAAACCAGCCTCTAGGTGCAGCAAACCACCATGGCACATGTATACCTATGTAACAAACCTGCATATTCTGCACATGTATCCTGAAACTTAAAGTAAAATTAAAAAAATTAAAAAGAGAAAAACCAGCCTGATACATGGCTTTAAATGGTTTCTGGCCTTACATGTGAGTAGAAATGGTCACTTCCTGGTAGGCCCAGGAAACTGGAGATACTTTGGGGACCTCAAGAAGAGAGGAATTCACCCAAATGTTTGAGTACCGTAGTCAAATTCTGATGGCCAGTCATTTGCTTGGCTTCCTAGCCTCCAGAGGTTTTTAAAAGTGTAAAATTTTTAGAGTTTCAACAAAGCAGACTTAAGTAAAGCCTATATAATCAATCACTATTCTTGCTGCACTTATGTAAACAATCAAGCAAGTTTAATGAGACTAGACTTATTTTGGAAATAAATTAGTCTTATTGTGATTGTCTTTGGCAGAAACGAGAGTGAATGTAGAGAGAAAGATTGTGTTTCAAAAAAACTATAGTGCCTGTGGATATCAGATACTAGCCCTATTCATTGTCTTTGTGGTTCTATTGTCTACTTGTAAACTGGACGTGTAAATCTGAATTAGTCTACTTTCCTCCAATGTCTAGCTATGATTCCTCAAACAAACATGTCCAATTTTCCACCCTTGTGACTTGAAATCACTAAGAACAATAATTGCCTGTATTGGCCAGGTGTGGTGGCTCACGCCTGTAATCCCAATACTTTGGGAGGCCCAGGGGTGTGGATCACGAGGTCAGGAGTTCAAGACCAGCGTGGACAACATGGTGAAACCCTGTCTCTACTAAAAAAATACTAGACCAAGTGCGGTGGCTCACACTTGTAATCCCAGCACTTTGGGAGGCCAAGGTGGGTGGATCACGAGGTCAGGAGTTTGAGACCAGCCTGGCCAATATGGTGAAACCCTGCCTGTACTAAAAATACAAAAAATATTAACCAGGTGTG
>NW_012101943.1:2966828-2967723 GCF_000951045.1 Mandrillus leucophaeus
AGTTATATTTTGTTCACAAATATCTAAGCTTCTGTATTTGCCTTGAAAATCTTTTATTGTTGTTTTGGTTAAATAGATAACCAGGTACTGCCTCATTGTGGTCTGTGATCCTATAATCAAGTGGGTTGTTTGTTTGTTTGTTTAAAGAGACAGGGTCTCTCCCTGTTACCAAGGCTGCTGGAGTGTGGGGGCGTAATCATAGCTCTCCGCACCCTCCACTCCTGGGTTTCAGGCCCAGTACTCCAGGCTCCAGCGGTGCTCCTGCCTCAGTCTCCAAAGTAGCTGGGACTATAGGCACATGCGACCATGATTGGCTAATTTTTTTATTTTTTGGACAGACAGGGTTTCTCTATAATGTCCAGGCTGGTCTTGAACTCCAGGCCTCAAGTGATCCTCTTCCCTCAGATTCTCAAAGTGCTGGGATTACAGACATGAACCACCACGCCTGGCTAATTAAGTATTTTAAACCTTATTGATAATTTCCTGAAATCAAATTGGAGGTCTTTTGACTTCAAACTAACTTTGAGGATTCCCAGAGGGCTCCTAAAAAAATCTCAAAAGAATCTACTCTCTCTCCTTATCAAAGGCAAGAAGGCCAGGTCTGGTGGCTCATGCCTATAATCCCAGCACTTTGGGAGGCCAAGGCAGGAGGATCTCTTAAGGCCAGGGTTCAAAACCAGCCTGGGTGACTTAGCCAAATGCTGTCTCTACAAAAAATTATTTTAAAAGTAGCAAGGTGTGATGGTACATGCTTTTAGTTCCAGCTACTAGGAGGGTGAGACGAGAGGATCCCTTGAGCTCTGGAGTTTGAGACTGCAGTGAGCTATGATTGCACAGTGCACTCCAGCCTGTGCAACAGAGTAAGACTCTTTCAAAAAAAAAAAAAAAAAAGAGA
>NW_012101943.1:2973683-2976982 GCF_000951045.1 Mandrillus leucophaeus
GTGCGGTGGCTCACACTTGTAATCCCAGCACTTTGGGAGGCCAAGGTGGGTGGATCACGAGGTCAGGAGTTTGAGACCAGCCTGGCCAATATGGTGAAACCCTGCCTGTACTAAAAATACAAAAAATATTAACCAGGTGTGGTGGCATGCACCTGTAGTCCCAGCTACTTGGGAGGCTGAGGCAGAAGAATTGCCTGAACTCGGAAGGCAGAGGCTGCAGTAAGTCGAGATCACACCACTGCACTCCAGCCTGGACGACAGAGCAAGACTCTGTCTCAAAAAAAAAAAAAAACCTAAAAAATTAGCCAGGCACAGTGGCAGGCACCTGTAATCCCAGCTACTCAGGAGGCTGTGGCAGGAGAATTGCTTGAACCCAGACAGCAGAGGTTGCAGTGAGCCAAGATCATGCTACTGCACTCCAGCCTGGGTGACAGAGTGAGACACCGTCTCCAAAACAAACAAAACAGAACAAAACAAAACAAAAAACTGCCTGTATTAGTCCGAGTTATCTAGAGGGAAAGAACTAATAGGATATATATGAGTTTATTAAGGTGTATTAAACTCACATGATCATAAGGTCCCATAATAGGCTGTCTATAAGCTGAGGAGCAAGGAAGCCAGTCCAAGTTCCAAAGCTGAAGACCTTGAGGTCCAATGTTTGAGGGCAGGAAGCATCCAGCATAAGAAAAAGATATAGGCTGGGAGGGGAGGCCAGTCTAGTGTTTTCATGTTTTTCTGCCTGCTGTATATGCTAGTTGTGCTGCCAGCTGATTAGATGGTGCCCACCCAGATGAAGGGTGGGTCTGCCTTTCTCAGCCCACTGACTCAAATGTTAATCTCCTTTGTCAGCACCCTCACAGACACACCCAGGATCAATTCTTTGCATTCTTCAATCCAATCAAGGTGACACTCGGTATTAACCATCACACTGCCCTTTTCCCAAAGCTCTGCAAGCTGAAGGTAGAAAACTTGATATAAAGTTTAGAGACATCACCATAACAACTCAGGTATGGACAACCTTCATGCCTGATGCTGTATGGGCCACTCAGAAAATTCACTACGATACCACCACAACACTCAAATTGTTGTTTAAAAATGCAGATTTCTACATTTCCCAGGGTAAGTTTTTCAGCGATTCTGATCTATTAGATAAGTGAGAAGTTGTATTTCTTCAAGATTGCTGTCTCAGCTTCTTTGAAATTCCAGTCTTTGATTTTTTTTTTTGAAGATGAAATCTCTTTTTGTCGCCCAGGCTGGAGTGCAGTGGTATAATCTCGGCTCACTGCAACCTCTGCCTCCTAGGTTCAAGCGATTCTCCTGCCTCAGACTCCCAAGTAGCTGGGATTACAGTCACATGCCACCACGCCCAGTTAATTTTTGTATTTTTAGTAGATATGGTGTTTCACCATGTTGGCCAGGATAATCTTAGTCTCCTGACCTCATGATCCACCTGCCTTGGCCTCCCAAAGCTTTGGGATTACAGGTGTGAGCCACCGCACCCAGCCTAAATTATTATTATTACCATATGGAGGCCTAATTTTGGTGGGAGCCCACCTGCCACATTGAAATGGACAGAGCCATTTAAGTGGACTGAACTATTCCCCAAACTGAAAGACTAGTTCAATGGATGAATTTAAGTGGACTGAACTATTCCCCAAACTGAAAGACTAGTTCAATGAACAACCTATCAACTCAGCTTTTGGATTGTGAAATTTCTTGGAGAAGTGTCATAAGAGGGAATGCTGGTGTTCAAGACATGCTACCCAAAATATGCTACCTTGGTATACTGAATAACAGCAGGAGCAGAAAGGTCACTCTCACTCTCCTCCTACCCTTCTTCCCTGGAGCAGGTCGTACAATCTAGGAAGAAATCCCTGACCTCCCCTGAAGCTGGTCATAAGACCCTCACATAAGAGGTGTCTTTTCTATAGCTTTAGGGAAAGAATATTCTCTCTCTGCAGATGAAGGGTGACAGAGGAAAATCTGAAGATGTCTTTTTTATTTTTACTTTTAAAGATGAGATCTTGCTATATCACTCGGGCTAGAGTACAGTGGCATGATCATAGCTCACTGCAGCCTTGAACTCCTGGCCTCAAGTGATCCTCCTGGGTAGCTGAGACCACAGGTGACTCATTACCATGCCTGGCTATTCTTTATTATTATTTTAAGAAACAGGGTCTTGCTTTGTTGGCCAGGGTGATCACAGGCACGATCACAATGTACTTCAGCCTTGAACTCCTGACCTAAAGCAACCCTCCTGCCTCAGCCTCCTGAATAGCTGGGACTACAAGTACACACCACCATGCTTGACTTGATGATTCTTTATTTCAGATCCTGCCTTTTCTTTCTGCCCTTGGATTCGACAATTCCAGACTATCCCAGTTCTCTTGCAAAGCCTTAGACTTTGGTTCCTGATTGTTCCTATGTCCATACAACACAGGTCAGCTGGGTGAGGTGACTCATGCTTATAATCCCAGCACTTTAGGAGTCTGAGGCAGGTGGATTGCTTGAGCTCAGGAGTTTGGAGACCAACCTGGGCAACATGGAAAAATCCTGTCTCTACAGAAAACACACACAAAAAATTAGCTGGGCATGGTGGCATGTGCCTGTAGTCCTGGCTACTCAGGAGGCTGTGATGAGAGGATAGCCTGAGCCCAGAATGCAGAGATTGCAGTAACCTGTGATCACTCCACTGAAATCTAGCCTGGGTGACAGAGCCAGACCCTGTCTCAAAAACCATAAAAAACGAAAACAAACAAAGACATAGGTCATCATTCTCCACCCACTTCTTTTTCCAGCCTCATCTCGCATGAGATACTGAGCACTTAAAATGAAGCTAGTTCAAGTTGAGATATCCTTTAAATTATGATCAATAAACCAATGTAACATATTAACAAGACTAAAAAAGAAAAACTGTATGGTAATCTCTCAATACATGCAGAAAAAACATATAACAAAGTCCAATATCCATTTCAGACCTAAAACAAATGTCAGGCCAGGCGTGGTGGCTCATGTCTATAATCCCAGCACTTTGGGAGGCCAAGGCAGGAGGATTGCTTGAGCCCAGGAGTTCAAGACCAGCTTGGGCAACATAGGGAGACCCTGTCTTTAGAAACAAATTAAAACATTAGTTGAGCATGGTGGTGCATACCTGTGGTCCCAGCTAGTTGGGAGGCTAAGATGGGAGGATCACTAGAGCCTAGAAGTCTGAGCCTGCAGTGAGCCATGATAGAACCACTGCACTGCAGCCTGGGCTACCAAGTGAGACCCTTTCTCAAAAAAAAAAAAAAAAAAAAAAG
>NW_012101943.1:2977636-2979657 GCF_000951045.1 Mandrillus leucophaeus
AAATAAATAAAAAAAATAATTGGGCATGGTGACACATGTCTGTAGTCCCAGCTACTCGAGAGGCTGAGGTGGGAGGATCCTTTGAGGCCAGGAATTAAAGGGTTCAGTGAGCTATGATTGCTCCCCTGCACTCCAGCTGGGCAACAGAGTGAGACCCTGTTTCGAAATAAATAAATAAATAAGTAAATGTATGTGGGTGAATTAGAAATAAAATGGATTTTCTCAATGTGATATAAAGCGTCTACATAAAACATACAGATAATATCATGAATGGTAAAAGATTAAATGTTTTTCCCTAAGTATGGGAACAAAGCAAAGATATCTATTCTCATAAATTTTTTTTCAATATTGTACTAGGAGTTCTAGCCAGTGCAATAAGGCAAGAAAAAAAAACTAGAAAGATTCAAATTGTAAAGGAAGTGGTAAAACCGCTTATATGTGATTGCTCAAACAGAAAATCCTTTGAAATCAGAAAAAAAATTACTAGAACTGGAAAATAAATTTGGTAAGTCACCAGGATACAAGATTAACATACAAAAATCAATTTCTTTCTTTTCTTTTCTTTCTTTTTTTTTTTTGGAGACGGAGTTTTGCCCTTGTTGGCCAGGCCGCAGTGCAATGGCACAGTCTTGGCTCACTGCAGCCTCTGCCTCTTGGGTTCAAGCAATTCTCCTGCCTCAGCCTCCTGAGTAGCTGGGATTACAGGTGTCCATCGCTATGCCTGGCTAATTTTTGAATTTTTAGTAGAGGTGGGGTTTCACCATGTTGGCCAGGTTGGTCTCGAACTCCTGACCTCAGGTGATCTACCTGTCTTGGCCTCCCAAAGTGCTGGGATTACAGGTGTGAGCCACTGTACCTTGCCAATTTTATTTCTTTATACTAGTAATAAACAATCAAAAACTGAAATTAGAAATCCAATTACAATAACATATTTTAAAAATACATCAAAAAATATAAAATACTTAGGGAATAATCTGGCAAAAGATTTGCAAGACATATCTAGTAATACACTACAAAACATTGATAAAAGGAATTAAAAGTCTTTTT
Organism: Mandrillus leucophaeus; assembly: GCF_000951045.1. Taxonomy (NCBI): domain Eukaryota; kingdom Metazoa; phylum Chordata; class Mammalia; order Primates; family Cercopithecidae; genus Mandrillus; species Mandrillus leucophaeus. Next base: position 2,978,684 of record NW_012101943.1, read on the forward strand.
TAAATTTTTTCATTGTGAAATCATGAGCCAAAAAAAAATCTAAATAACTGAAGACCATAACATTTATATGGAAATACAAATGACCTAGATTAGCAAATATGACTCTGAAAAAGAGCAAAGCTGGAGAACGGATACTATCTGACTTAAGATTTATTATAAATTCATGGAAGTCAAGATAATGTGATTATAGATAGCATCAATATAGGCAAATAGGGCAAGTAGAAATAAACTCATACATATATGGTCACTTGATTGTGAACAAAAGGTCAAGTACAAGTCAGTGTCTTTTTAACAAATGGAACTAGAAAAATTGAATATCCACGTGCAAAAAAAAAGTTTCAATACATACTTGGTACTATGTACAAAAATTAATTAAGAATGGATCAGAGACATAAATTTAAACCTAAAACTATAAACATTTAGAAGAAAACATAGGAAAAATCTTTTAGTCTTGGATTAGGCATAGTTCTTACATATGGTATAAACAATTCATAAAAGAGAATTTTAAAAATTCGATTTTTTCAAAATTTAGAACTCTTTCTCTTCAGACAACACTGCTATGGAATGAAGCCTAGCTAGACACTGGGAAATGTACTTGCTAATCACATATCTGATAAAGCACTTATATCCAGAAAGGAAATTATTTCAGAAAAGAAATCAGTGCTTGTTTTGGGGTGGATGAGCTAGCAGGGGAATTGCAAAGGAGCACAGGATAACTTTTTTTTTTTTGAGATGTAGTCTCCCTCTGTTTCCCAGGCTGTAGTGCAGCAGAATAATCTCCTCTTACTGCAACCTCTGCCTCCTGGGTTCAAGTGATTCTCATGCCTCAGTCTTCTGAGTAGCTGGCATTACAGGTGAATGCCAGCACACCCAGCTAATTTTTTGTATTTTTATTAGAAATGGGGTTTCACCATGTTGGCCAGGCTGGTCTTGAACTTCTAACCTCAAGTGATCCACCCACCTTGGCCTCCCAA
>NW_012101943.1:2980542-2998325 GCF_000951045.1 Mandrillus leucophaeus
CTTGAACCTGGGAGGCAGAGGTTGCAGTGAGTTGACATTGTGCCACTGCACTCCAGCCTGGGAGTCTCCAGAGCTAGATTCCATCTTGAAAAAAAAAAAAAAAAAAGAATAATGGAGTAAGGACCTATGAAAATCTGTTCATTCATAAAAGGAACAGAACACTAACAAAAATTGTCCAAATCAAATTGTTCAAAACAGTAGAAATTAACCAAAAGGTTGCACCATCTTAGGAGCATTTATTCAAGAAAAACTGCTGGACTGGGCACAGTGGCTCATGCCTGTAATCCCAGCATTTTGGGAGGCTGAGGCAGGCAGATCACTTGAGGTCAGGAGCTCAAGACAGCCTGGCCAACATGGCGAAACCTCATCTCTATTAAAAATACAAAAATTAACTGGGCATTGTGGCATGTGCCTGTATTCCCAGCTACTTGGGAGGCCAAGGCAGGAGAATTGCTTGAACCTGGGAGGCAGAGGTTGCAGTGAGCTGAGATCACACCACTTCACTCCAGCCCGGGTGACAGACGGAGACTCTGTCTCAGAACAAAACAAAAGCAAAAAACAAACAAAAAAAACCCTGTTGAATATCAGAAAGAACAGTGAGTTTTGTAGGTTTTAACTTACACTATTTCCATCCTATGCTCCTTAATTTCAGGGTAGGCTTAAGTTTTATCCCCAGAGAATTGTCACTATTTAACCTGTCTTGCAGCTCCCTGAAAATCTCCATTCCCAAGGACTGTCTGTATATGACCTGAGTAGGTTCGCTATGTATGGCTAGCTTTATCCCTAGGGCATTTGTTGAAAACAATCAGTGGCCATCATTTAACACTGCAGATGCCCGACGAAGTGATACCAGTTAGAGCTAACAAGGTGACCCACCTTGTTACCCACCAAAAAACAATTAAAAAGGAAAACTGTGGAATGAGCTGTTCATATGAAACTTTGCAAAGGTTAAACATATTACTGGAAACCTAAAAGACCATGTGCAAGTGCAATGCTCTGCTCATGTCTAGAATGAACCTTGAGGGTTCTGCATAAGCAGGAAGTGAAGGCTAAGGCACAAGACTGGAGCTTTGAAAACATTCCAACACACGTACAGAGCAGTACTTAATTTGAAATTTATAACGGTAGACACCTATATTTAAAAAGAAGAAAGGGCTGGGTATAGTGGCTCACAACTGTAATCCTAGAACATTGAGAGGCCAAGGCAGAAGGATCACTTGATGCCAGGAGTTTGAGACCAGCCTGGGCAACATAGTGAGACCCCATCTCTATAAAATTTTTAAAAATTAGCTAGACGTGGTGGCATGCACCTGTAGTCTCAGCTACTTAGGAGGCTGAGGCAGGAAGATCCCTTGGGCCTAGGAGTTCAAGGTTCCAGTGAACTATGGTCATACTACTGTACTCCAGCCAGGGAGACAGAGTGAAATCTGTCTCTGCAAAAAAAAGAAAAGAAAAGAAAAGAAAAGAAAAGAAAAGAAATCTTCCCATAATTGAAAATCCAGGCCCACTTTATTTCTCAGCTGAAGTCTATCAGATCTCTGTGTTTTTTTTTTTTTTTTTTTTTGAGACGGAGTTTCATTTTTGTTGTCCAGGCTGGAGTGCAGTGGTGCAATCTCGGCTACTGCAACCTCCATCTCTCAGGTTCAAGTGATTCTCCTGTCTCAGCCTCCCAAGTAGCTGGGACTACAGTCATGTGCCATCATGCCCGGCACATTTATATTTTTAGTAGAGACAGGGTTTCATTGTGTTGGCCAGGCTGGTCTTGAACTCCTGACCTCAGGTGATTCACCCGCCTCAGCCTCCCAAAGTGCTGGGGTTACAAGTGTGAACCACCACGCCCAGCCCAAGTCTACCACATCTTTAAAGAAGAATTAACACCTATATTTCACAAACTCTCAAAAAATAGAAGAGGAGGGAACACTCCCTAAAACATTCCTTGCCAGTATTACACTGTTATCAAGACCAGACAAAAACACCACAAGGAAAGAACATTTTTTTTTTTTTCCTGAGACAGGTTCTCACTTTGTCACCCAGGCTAGAGTGCAATGGCCCTATCTCAACTCAATGCAGCCTCAACATACCAGACTCAAGCAATCCTCCCACCTCAGCCTTCCCAGTAGCTTGGACTACAGGTACTTGTCACCATGGCCAGCTAATATTTTTTATTTTTCATAGAAACAGTCTCCCTATGTTGTCCAGGCTGGTCTCAAATTCCTGGGCTCAAGCAATACTCCCTCCTTGGCTTCCCAAAGTGCTGAGATTATAGGCATGAGCCACCACACCTGGCCCAGGTTAATGGTTAGTCGATACAAAAGAATAGTTAGAAAGAGTAAATAAGATCTACTATTTGCTAGCACAACAGGGTGATTACAGTAAGAAATTAATTTACTTGTCCATTTAAAAATAACTTAGAGAAGAGTGCAGTGACTCATGCCTGTAATCCTAGCACTTTGTGAGGCCAAGGCAGGCAGATCACTTGAGCTCAGGAGTTAGAGATCAGCCTGGATAACATGATCAAACCCCATCTCTACAAAAAATGTAAAAGTTAGCCGGGCATGGTAGTGTGCACCTGTAGTCCCAGCTACTTGGGAGGCTGAGGCAGGAGGCTCAAGCTCTATTTGAGCTCCAGGGGTCAAGGCTACAGTGAGTTGTGACTGTGCCATTGCACTCTAGCCTGGGCAACAGAGTGAGATTTTAAAAAATGCTTAAATAGGCCGGGCGAGGTGGCTCATGCCTGTAATACCAGCACTTTGGGAGGCCGAAGTGGGTGGATCACCTAAGGTCAGGAGTTCAAGACCAGCCTGGTCAAAATGGCGAAACCCTGTCTCTACTAAAAACACAAAAATTACCTGGGTGTGGTGGCAGGTGCCTGTAATTCCAGCTAGTTGGGAGGCTGAGGCAGAAGAATTGCTTGAACCTGGGAGGCAGAGGTTGCAGTGAGGTGAGATGGTGCAACTGCACTCCAATCTGGGTTACAGAGCGAGAATCTGTCTCAAAAAAAAAAAAAAAAAAATAACCAAAAAAAAAAAAAAAAAAAAAAAGGCATAATTAAAATAGTGTAATTGGATTGTTTGAAACACAAAGGATAAATGCTGGAGTTGATGCATACCCCATTTACCCCCATTACCTGATGTGATTATTACATGTTGCATGCCTGTATCAACATATCTCATGTAAGTCATAAATATACACACCTACTATTCACCTATGAAAATTAAAAATTAATTTTTTTTAAGAGTTAGGGACAGATGCCTGGGCTCAGTGGCTCACGCTTATAATCCTAGCACTTTGGGAGGCCAAAGCAGGCAGATTGCGAGGTCAGGAGTTTGAGACCAGCCTGACCAACACAGTGAAACCCCAGCTCTACTAAAAATACAAAAATTAGCTGGGCATGGTGGCAAGAGCCTGTAATCCCAGCTACTTGGGAGGCTGAGGCAGGAGAATTGCTTGAGCCTGGGAGGTGGAGGTTGCAGTGAGCTGAGATCATGCCACTGCACTCCAGCCTGGGCGACAGACCTAGACTCCATCTCAAAAAAAAGTTAGGGACAGACAAAAACTTTATTAACCTGATAAAGGATATTGATGAAGAAAATTACACTAACATACTGTATGGTGGAAACAGAATGCTTTTTTTGAGTATCAGGAACAAAGCAAGGATGTATATTTTCATCACTTCCACTCAATGTAGCACTGGAGTAATATCAAAAAAATTACCAAGGTTGGAAGGAAAGAAGTTAAATTGTCTTTAATGGTAATAACATAAACTTTTATGTAAAAAATTTTATTGTATCTGCAAAAAAAACACCAAAACTAATGTGTTTACCAAGGTTGCAAGATATAAGAGCAATACACAAAATTCAATTGTATTTCTATATACTGTCGATGAAAAAAATCAAGAAATTACAATTGGAAAATATCATTCACAACAGCATCAAACAGAAGAAACTACTTACCAATAGATTTACCAAAAGAAGTGCAAGACTTATTCAATGGAAACTACAAAACATCGTTGAAAGAAATGTAGCCAGGTGTGCTGGCTCACGTCTGTAATCCCAGTACTTTGGGAGGCCGAGGCAGGTGGATCACCTGAGGTCAGGAGTTCTAAACCAGCCTGGTCAACATGGCAAAACCCCATCTCTACTAAAAAATACGAAAATTAGTCGAGAATGGTGGCAGCTAGTTGGGAGGCTGAGGCAGGAGAATTGCTTGAACTTGGGAGGCAGAGGTTGCAGTGAGCTGTAATCCCAGCTACTTGGGAACCTGAGGCAGGGAGAACTGCTTGAACCCAGGAGGCGAAGTTTGCAGTGAGCCAAGATTGTGTCACTTCACTCTAGCCTGGGCAACAGAGTGAGACTCTGCCTCAAAAAAAAGAGAAAGAAATATAAAGACTTAAGTAAATGAAAAGATAGCTCATACTGATGGGCTGGAATACTTAATATTGTTAAGATAACAGCACTTTCGAACTTGATCTACAGATTGAATCCAACAGCTGTAAAACCTCAGCTGCCATTTTCTAAGAATTGGACAAGCTAATCCTAAAATTCATATGGAAATGCAAGGAACCCAGAACAGTGAAAGCAATCTTGAAAAAAAAAATAACTAAGATAACTAAGTTAGAGTACTTAGTTACACACTTTCCAATTTCAAAACTTACTAAAAGCTACAGTAATCAAGATAGTGTGGTATTGGCATAAAGGCAGATATATACATCAATGGAATAGCACTGAGAATCCACAAGTAAATTCTTCCACTTATGGTCAATTGATTTTTGACAAGCATGCCAAAAAAATTCAGTAGAAAAACAGTAGTTTTTTTTTTTTTTTTTGAGACTGAGTCTCACTCTGTTACCAGTCTGGAGTTCAGTGGCACGATCTCAGCTCACTGCAACCTCCGCCTCCTGGGTTGAAGCAATTCTCCTGCCTCAGCGTCCTGAATAGCTGGGACTACAGGCACGCGCCACCACACCCAGCTAATTTTTTTGTATTTTTAGTAGAGACGGAGTATCACCATGTTGGCCAGGATGGCCTTGATCTCTTGACCTCATGATCCGCCTGCCTCCGCCTCCCAAAGTGCTGTGATTACAGGTGTGAGCCACCACGCCTGGCCAACAATAGTCTTTTCAATGAGACGGGGACATTTGCTATCATGTTGCTGGCACGACATGATATTCACATGCATAAGAGTGACACCTACAAATATGAAATTGAATCTCACACCACTTACAAAAATTAACCAAAAACAGATCATCAATTTATAAGAGTTAAAACATAAAACTCTTAGAAAAAAATCTAGGTGAATATCTTTGTGACCTTGTGTTAGGCAATGGTTTCTGAGAGAGGACACCATAAGCACAGCTATAAAATATGAAAGAGATAATTAAACCTCATTAAAAGTGAAAACTTTTGAGCTTTAAAAACTCCCCCAAGAAAGTGAAAAGACAACCCATTTGAATGGGAGAAAATATTTGCAAATTATATACCTGATAAATGTTTAGTATCCTGAATATATAAAGAATTCTTGCAGCCGGGCACAGTGGCTCACACCTGTAATCACAGCACTTTGGGAGGCCGAGGCGGGCAGATCACCTGAAGTCAGGAGTTTGAGATCAGCCTGGCCAACATGGTGAAACCCTGTCTCTACTAAAAATACAAAAATTAGCCAGGTGTGGTGGCACATGCCTGTAATCCCAGATACTCGGGAGGCTGATGCAGGAGACTCACTTGAACCTGGGAGGCGGAGGTTGTGGTGAGTTGAGATCAGGTCATTGCACTCCAGCCTGGGCAACAAGATTGAAACTCTGTCTCAAAAAAAAAAAAAAAAAAAAGAAATGGACAAAGGCTTTTTTTTTTTCAAAGGAAAGCAGCAAAAGTTTATTAAGCACAGTATTACATTCTCACAGAGTGAGAGCAGAATGACCTCAGCAAGATGAGATCAGCCAAGAAATGGGCAAAGGATTTAAATAGTCATGACTCCAAACAACATATATGGTAAGCCCTTCATATCCATGGGTTCTACATTTGCGGTTTCAATTAACAGCAGATTGAAAATATCTGGGGCTGGGCGGAGTGGCTCATGCCTGTAATCCCAGCACTTTGAGAGGTTGAGGCAGGCGGGTCACTTGAGCTCAAGTGTTTGAGACCAGCCTGGACAACATGACGAGGCTTCATCTTTAAAAACAAAAACAAACAAAAAAAAAACTTAGCCAGGTGTGGTGGTGCATGCCCGTAATCCCAGCTACTCCACAGGCTGTGGTGGGAGGGGATTCCTTGAGCCCAGGAGGCTGAGGCTGCCATGAGCCATGATCGTGCCACTACACTTCAGCCTGGGTGACAGTGAGATCCTGTCTCAAGGGAAAAAATAAAATATTTGGGGAAAAATAAAACAAAGATAACGTACAACAATAAAAAATAATACAAATAAAAAAATACAGTACACCACCAAGTTAGACCATATTGACATTATGTTAGACATTATGTTAGGTATTGTAAGTAACCTGAGATAATCTAAAGTATATGGGAAGGGCCCAGCGAGGTAGCTCACACCCGTAATCCCAGCACTTTGGGAGGCTGAGGTGGGTGGATCATCTGAGGTCAGGAGTTCAAGACCAACCTGGCCAACATGGTGAAACCCCATTTCTACTAAAAATATAAAAATTAGCCGGGCATGGTGGCAGATGCCTGTAATCCCAGCTACTTGGGAGACTGAGGCAGGAGAATTGCTTGAACCTGGGAGGCGGAGGTTGCAGTGAGCCGAGATCGTGCCGCTGCACTCCAGCCTGGGCAACAGAGCGAGACACCATCTCAAAAAATAAATAAAAAGAAAAACAAAATAAAAATAAAGTGTATGGGAGGATGTTCACAGGCCATATGCAAATACTGTGCCGTTCTATATAAGTGAGTTGAGCATCCTTGGATTTTGGTATCATTGTGTGTTTCTGAAACCAATCTTTTGCAGATACCAAGGGAAGACTATGTAAATAGCCAATAAATACAAAAAAAGATGTTCAACATCAGTGGGCATTAGAAAGACTCAACTGGAACTACAATGAGATGCCACTTATGATAGTACCACAATAAGATATTAGAATGACCATAATAAAAAAAGACTAATAATAAATATTGGATAGCATGTGTAGAAATTAGAACCCTCATATATTGCTGATGGAAATGTAAAATGGTGTTGCCACTTCAAAAAAAAAGTCTGCAACCAGGCATGGTAGCTCACACTTGTAATTTGAACCCTTCAGGAGGTTGAGGTGGGAGGATCGTCTGAGGCCAGGAGTTCAAGATCAGCCTGAGCAACATAATGAGACCCCATCTCTATGAAAATTTTTTTTTAAAGCTAGCTGGTTGTTGTGGCACGCACCTGTGGTACCAGCTACTTGCGAGGCTGAGGCGAGAGGATTGCTTGAGCCCAAGTGGTCAAGGTTGCAGTGAGCCATGGTCACGCCACTGCACTCCAGCCTGGGCAACAGAGGAAGATCCTGTGTCAAAAAAAAAAAAAAAAGTCTAGTATCTCTTCTTCAACTAGTTAATCACAGAGTTACCATATGCTCGAGCAATTCCACTCCTAGATACACATACTCAAGATAAATCATTAAGACATATATCTACGCAAAAACTTATGCCCAAATTCTAATAGCAACGTTATTTTTATTTATTATTTTAAAGACAGCTCTTGTTCTGTTGCCCATGCTGGGGTGTAGTGGTGGGAATACAGCTCACTGCAGCCTCAACCCTCCTGGGATAAAGCTATCCTCCCTCCTCAGCCTTTCTCCCAAATAGCTGGGACTACAGACATGCCCTGCCCCAGCTAATTTTTTTGATTTTTGGGGTAGACGGGGGTCTCACTTTGTTCCCCAGGCTGATCTTGAATTCCTGGGCTCAAGTAATCCTCCCACCTCAGCCTCCCAAAGTGCTGGCATTACAGGCATGAGGCACTGTGCCCAGACAACAACATTATTTTAACAGCCCAAAGGTGGAGAAAAACCAAATGCCTATCAACCAATGAATCTGGAATATTATTTGAAATATAATAAGTGGCATATATTCTATATGGGATATTATTTGGTCATGAAAAGGAATGAAGTGCTGATACATAGAACAAGATGGTTGAAGCTTGAAAACATTATGCCAAGAGAAAGAACAATCACAAAGAACCATATATTGTATGATTCCATTTATATGAAATGTCCAGATTAGGGAAATCTTTAGAGATGGAAAGTAGATTAGTAGTGGCCTAGGACTGGGAGTGGAGTGGTGGTGATGGAGTGAGGGCTAAACAGCGTGAGGGTTTTTTTTTTGAGGGTAACAAAAATATTCTAAAATGTGCTGCATTAATGGATACATAATTATGAATATACTAATAACCATTGAATTGTACACTTCAAAAAAATTAAAAATTGGCCAGACATGGTGGCTCATGCCTGTAATCCCAGCATTTTGAGAGGCAGATGGGAGAATCTCTTTTGTCCAGGAGTTTGAGGCTAGCCTGGGCAACATAGCAAGACCTTGTCTCTACAAATAATTTTAAAAAATTAACCAGGAGTGGTGGCGTGCACCTATGGTTTTAGCTACTCTGGAGACTGAGGTGGGAGGATTGTGTGAGCCCAGGTGGTCAAGGCTGCAGTGAACCGTGATCACACCACTGCACTCTCACCTGGGCGACAGAGCAAGACCTCATCTCAAAAATAATAATAATAATAATAATTAGTTAAAATTAAAAGTTATTAAGACATTTGAATTTTTCTAATACTTCCTTCACCATTGTTCTTCCTCATCTCTTTGGTGAATTTAAACCATTTCTTATACTCAAGTTATTTTTACCTTTACAATATGTATCTTTTAAGACTTATTAACAGTTTGATTTGTTTTGTAATTGCTCATAATTATTATTATACTATTCTATTATTAAATGGGAGTTTATTTCTCACCACCAATCTTTCAATACAGTGATCTCTTTGTTCTTTTTGGTTTTTTTTTGAGACAGAGTCTCACTCCGTTGCCAAGGCTGTAGTGCAGTGGTGTGATCTCAGCTCACTGCAACCTCCACCTCCCGGGTTCAAGCAATTCTCCTGCTTCAGCCCCCCAAGTAGCTGAGATTACAGGTACCTGCCACCATGCCTGGCTAATTTTTGTATTTTTTGTAGAGATGGAGTTTCACCATGTTGGCCAGGCTGATCTCGAACTCCTGACCTTGGGTAATCCACCCACTTTGGCCTCCCAAAGTGCTGGGATTACAGGCTTGAGCTACCATGCCCAGACGATCTCTTCATTCTTGAATCTCTATTGTGGCCGTGCTCTTGATTAGCTAGAATCTTTGAGTGCTTTTTCAGGGAGAGTTATGGGTGGTATGTATTTTCAGACCCCTTGCATATCTGAATTTATTTTTCTGTTGTCTTCACATATGAAGTGACACCTTGACTGAGTATAGAAGTCCTGGGACTCTACCTCTTTCTATAAAAATACAAGGATTTTGTTTTGTTACTTTCCAGTGTCTAATGTTGTAGAAGAAAAAGTCTGAACATGATATGATTCTTTTTGTAGTTCTTGGCATTTGCTCTTGATTTTTGTTTTAGCTTGTGTGTTTGTCTGATTCTTCTATTTTTTTCTTGCACATTCACTTCCCATTGACTTCTGGAAGTAGATAATATTGGAATATAATTTTTTTTTTTTTTGAGATGGAGTCTCTCTCTGTTGCCCAGGCTGTGGTGCAGTGGCACAGTCTTGGCCCTCTGCCTCCTGGGTTCAAGTGATTCTCCTGTATCAGCCTCTGAAGTAGCTGGAACTACTGGCATTCACCACCACGTCCAGCTAATTTTTGTATTTTAGTTTTGCCATGTTGACCAGGCTGGTTCTGAACTCCTGACCTCAGGTGATCCACCCGCCTCAGCCTCCCAGGGTGCTGAGATTACAGGCATGAGCCACCATGCCCAGCATGAATATAATAATGTTCATTCTTCTAAGAATCTTAATGATTATTGAAGTCACTGAAATATCACATTATTTAAAAAACTGACTAGAAAACATATTTGTTTGAAATTTCAATATTCAAGAGACCACATTTTTATAGACACTATGTTTAGATTTTTCAGTATTTCATTCTTGTATCCCACAAAAATTACTATTTTAATTTGTAATAGTCTATTAGTGGCAAAGAGGTTTATTGATAAATGTTCAAAATAAACATACTGGATTAAAGAAATAATGCTACTAAATTATTATTTTCAAATTAGTCATGTTCACCTTGGTCTGAGCTCTCAAGATAAATTTGGTTGGTTGTCAACCAAGGCAATGAGAAGCAGAAATAAAAGGAGGCCAGCTGAGTGTGGTGGCTCACATGTGTGATCCCAGCATTTTGGGAGGCTGGGATGGGAGGATCCTTGAGCCCAGGAGTTCAACACTAGCCATGGGCAACATGATGAGACTCCATCTCTACAAAAAATTTAAACATTAGCTGGGTGCATGCCTGTAGTCCCAGCTACTTGGGAGGCTGAGGTGGGAGGAACCACTTGAGTCCAGAGGTTGGGGCTGCAGTGAGCACAGTTTGTACCACTGTACTCTAGCCTGGGTGACATAGTGAGACCAAACTCGCTATTTTGTTTTGTTTGAAAACCAAAACAAAACAGGAAAGTACAATGGAGACAGAGTCCCAAAGAAAAACAAAAAGGAAAATAAAAAAACCAAGAAAGAGAAAATGAAAAAGGTCACAGAAAGATTATGATATTATCAGTAGTTTTTAAGCATTAGAATAAAAACTTACTCTCTTTTCACTGTATTGGGCAGTAAAATTCAGAATAGGTATTACTCATTCTCATAACTATTTGAAGTTTTAATTGAAATGCTAGCCAATATTTCTCTCTTTCGTTTTTTTCTCTTTTTCTTTTTTTATTTTTCTCTTGATACAGGGTCTTGCTCTGTCACCCAGGCTGGAGTGTATTGACGAGATCTTGGCTCACTACAACCTCAACTGCAGGGGCTCGAGTGATTCTCCCGCCTTAGCCTTCCAAGTAGCTGAGACTACAGGCACGTGCCACCACGCCTGACTAATTTTTGCACTGTTTTGGTAGAGATAGGGTCTCGCCATGTTGCCCAGGCTGGTCTGGAACCCCTGGGCTTAAGTGATCCTCCCACCTCGGCCTCCCAAAGTGCTGGGATGACAGGCATGAGCCACCATGTCTGGCCTTAGCCAGTATTTCTAATTTTGTATTTCCTCTTATCTGTGAGGTCTGAGAAATTCTCTTCTGAATTTGAAAATCATAATAATTCACCAGAGAAAAATTATTATTTTAGGTTCAGCTGAGGAGTGTAGAATACAGTTATGACAGGAGAAGTGTGTGATTTGGTGGATTCTCTACCTCTCTGTTTTACAATGTTTAACTATTGTTGTAGAAGAAGAAATTGTCAGAAGAAAGCCATAATTTTTAATAAGCCAGAGTTTAACAATTTACTTAAAATATACCAAAGCAGGATAATTTTACTGGTAAAACATAATGCAGACCAGGTGCCATGGCTCACACCTGTAATCTCAACACTGTGGGAGGTAGAGGCAGGAGGGTAGCTTGAACCCAGGAGTTCAAGACCAGCCTGGGCAATATGGCGAGACCCTGTCTCTACTAAAAAAAAAAAAAAAAGAAACAAAAATTAGTCCGGTACGGTGGCACGTGCCTGTAGTCCCAGCTCTCAGGAGGCTGAGGTGGGAGGATCGCTTGAGCTTGGGAGGTCAAGGCTGCGGTGAGCTGAGATCACTCTACTGCACTCCAGTGTGGGTGACAGAGTGAGACCCTGTATCAAAAGAGTAAAAATAAAAAATAATAATGTATATATTGGCCAGGTGCAGTAGCTCATGCCTGTAATCCCAGCACTTTGGGAGGCAGAAACAGAAAGATCCCTGGATCCCAGGATTTCAAGGCTGCAGTGCACTATGATAATGCCACTGTGCTGCAGCCTGGGTGACAAAGCAAGGCCCTGTCAAAAAAAAAAAAAAAAAGAAAGAAAGGAAATGTTCTTTTTCTGAATCAAATTCTATGTTACATACTGCTCTTTCATTAGTATTAAAATATTTATTAAATATCCATATACATGTTCTGCCATACCAAATATGAGAGGAGGGAGAATACAAATCTATAGTGCTTGTCTTCTTGTACTTTTCTTTCTCAAGTAGATAATATATGTGAAGACAGAGTCTTAGCAGTGGATCAAAAAAAGAAAAAATATACATATAAGTGAAGCCAGACATATAACAGACCAACTGGCACTTAACAAGCAGACTGCTGATTAACATAAGAACTACCTATCTTTGTATATGATAAACCCACAGCTAAGCTCTAGCACCTCTTCCCTAATATACTGTTCGTCCATTCCTTGAATCATTGTCTATGGATCATTTGGAAGTAGCATGTGTCTAGATTCCCAATTCTGTTTCCAAATCTAATTGAATTAATAACTCCCTATTAATGGCATACAATGTGCTTTGTACCCTTCCTTATACTTTTAACCTAGTATTTCTAAAACTTCATAAATTTTGTAGTATCATGCTAACTGTGCTATTATTTAAAAATAATTATTAAGTTGACTCATACTTCTTTCATTAACCTAGTCCTAATCATTAATATCCATGGAAATGCAGGGTTTTTTTAAATGTGTCTGTATTTCATCAACTAAAATAATCATGTGTCCCCTCAGTGGTATGACAACCACACTGGAGTAACTACTGTGTTGAGTCTGCTTTGCTGTCACCTAGCCAGAATGATAAATGTACCAACATAGAATCCTGTCCTACAGAACATAAGCTGCTCTATCTTCCATCTCAAAAGGCAGTCTCATTTTTTTGGTAATCTCTTTTGAGTAGGCACATTCCAAGATACACATAACAAAGAATATTTAAGGAACTCTTCTGAGTTTCTTAATGTAATATGTTCATATAGTTCACAGATGAAAATATCTCTTTTAGAAAATTCAATACAAATATTAGCCAGGCATGCCGGCACATACCTGTAATCCTAGCTACTTGAGAGGTTGAGGCATAAAAATTGCTTGATCCCAGTAGGCAGAGGTTGCAGTGAGCTGAGATTGTACCCCTGCACTCCAGCCTGGGTGACACAGTGAGACTCCGTCTCAAAAAAAATGAAAATTCATCCTTGGGTTATTTTGTTTGTTTGTTTGAAGTTTCTTCAGACTGATTTAGTAATGACTGAAATTTACTCAGATAATAATGACACAAGTATGTCAGTCTCTTAATTCTTTTTTCTTTTTTCCTGTAGAAATTAGGTCTTGCTATGTTGCCCAGGCTGGTCTTGAACTCCTTGCTTTAAGTGATCCTCCTGCCTTGGCCTTCCAAAGTGCTGGGATTACAGGTATGAGCAACTGTATTTGTCCAATTTTTTTCTTTTCTTTCTTTTTTTTTTTTTTGAGATGGAGTCTCACTCTGTCGCCAGGCTGGAGTGCAGTGGCGAGATCTCAGTTCACTGCAACCTCTGCCTCCCGGGTTCAAGTGATTCTCCTGCCTCAGTTTCCCAAGTAGCTGGGACTACAGGCACACATCACCACGCCCAGCTAATTTTGGTATTTTTAGCAGAGACATGGTTTCACCATGTTGGCCAGGATGATCTCGATCTCTTGACCTTGTGATCCACCTGTCTTGGCCTCCCAAAGTGCTGGGATTGCAGGCGTGAGTCACCACGCCCAGCCACATTTGTCCAATTTCTTAATTCTTATTGTGCAGAATAGTGTAAGTCAAACATAGCATTTGTGGAGTTCAGATAACAAGTGAATAAAATAAAATCAATAAAGCTTCTTTTATTCATTTGTTCATTCAACAACTATCTATTAACTGCATATTATGTGCCTGCTCTTTTCCTAGGTGCTAAACATGCATAAAGCTTTTTTTAAAGTAGATAAAACCAGTTATCATGGATATGTAATTATTGTAATACAAGATTTTATGAAAAGTTTGAAAGTACATATTGATACTTTTATTTTTTATTTCTGTTTTTATTTTTTGAGACAGGGTTTCTCCCTGTTGCCCAGGCTGGAGTACAGTGGTCCAATCTCAGCTCACTGCAACCTCTGCCTCTGAAGTTCAAGAAATTCTCCAGCGTCAGTCTCCTAAGTAACTGGGATTACAGGCGCCCACCTTCACACCCGCCTAATTTTTGTATTTTTAGTAGAGACGGGGTTTCACCACGTTGGCCAGGCTGGTCTCAAACTCCTGACCTCAAGTGATCCGCCCTCTTTGGCTTTCCAAAGTGCTGGGATTACAGGCGTGAGCCACCATGCCTGGCCTTACGTATGTACATATCTTAATGTAGATATTTGCCTGTGTGTGTGTATTTCCAGCCCTGAAAGTACATGTTAATCTTTGAAATATTCCCATTAGCATCAGTATTTTCTAGTACATCATTTCTTAAATATTATTATTATTTTGAAAATATCCAAGGCCGGGCGTGGTGGCTCACGCCTGTAATCCCAGCACTTTGGGAGGCTGAGGTGGGCGGACCACCTGAGGTCGGGAGCTCAAGATCAGCCTGACCAATTTCCGTCTCTACTAAAAATACAAAATTAGCCTGACATGGTGGCACATGCCTGTAATCCCAGCTACTCAGGAGGCTGAGGCAGGAGAATCGCTTGAATCTGGGAGGCAGAGGTTGCAGTGAGCTGAGATCGTGCCATTGCACTCCAGCCTGGGCAACAAGAGCAAAACTCCATCCCAAAAAAAAAAAAAAAAAAGTGAAAATATCCAAATTTTCAATTAATATTTTAATTCGCGTTTCTAGTTCCTTTTGACAGGGTCACACTGTGTCACCCAGGCTGGAGTGCAGTGCAGTGCAGCCTCGACTTCCTCGACTCAGGTGATCCTCCCACCTCAGACTCCCAAGTAGCTGGAACTACAGGCGTGCGCCACTATGCCTGGCTGATTTTTTGGTATTTTTTGTAGAGATGGGATTTCACCATGTTGCCTATTCTGGTCTCGAACTCCTGGGCTCATGCAATCTGCCCGTCTTGACTTCCCAAAGTGCTGGGATTACAAGCATGAGTCACCACACTGAAGCTTGTTTTTAAAAGTTATGTATTCTCATCATTTATGTATTATAAAATACTTCGAAAATGTAGAAAAGTGCAGACGACCGTATAAGACTGTTTCTTCGTTTGTTCAGACTAAAAACAGTGGAGTCACTGACGCCTTTCATTTACCATTCTTCAGTTTTTGTAATATCATTATGCCAACTAAGCTATTATTTTGAAAAATAAAGTTTACTTATTTTCTTTTCATTCTAATACCCATAGTACCTACTTGATTCCTTTCCTTCACTGACACCCTAAAATTTTGTTGGTTGTGTCTTCAAAATATAGCCAGAGTTCTGTCAGTTACCATTCCCACTACCACCACCTTGGTCCAAGACACCATCACTTCTTGCCTGAACTATTGCAATGGCCTCACAGTGGATCTGCCAACGTCTGTCTTTGACTCTCCTTTCTCCCCCAACAGTCTATGCTCAACACAGCAGCCAAATTAATCCTGTAATAATGTAAGTTAGATAATATTCTTCCTCTGCTACAAAACATTACAGTGATTTCTCATCTCACAGAGAACAAAAGCCAGGGTTGTTGATATTCTGTTTCTAAGTGGTGTCTGTGCTTTTGTATGTAGTTATAGTAGATTCATTTTCATTGTTAGATGATATTCTATTGTAAGAAAATAACTCATTTTATCAATCCATTCTTTCATCTATGGACACTGGGGAGTTTTTAATTTGTGTTACTATTATAAGTAATGCTGCCACAACAAGAAATGCTAAGGGAAACTCTTAAGGATGCAGGAAATTATATAAGATGTAAATTCAGAAGTACAGGAAGGAATGAATAACTCTTATATTATGGTCAATTGATTTTTAACAAGAGTGCCAAGAAAATTCAATGGGAAAAAATAGTCTTTTCAATGAATGGTGTTGGGACAATGGAATATTCAGATGCAGAAGACTGAAGCTGGACCCCTTGTATGATGATACAATACACAAAAATTAACTCAAAGTGGATCATTGACCTAAAAGTAAGAGCTAAAACTATAAAACTCTTAGAAGAAAGCCTATGTGTATATCTTTGTGCCTTTGGGTCAGGTGATGGTTTCTTGATAGGAAACCAAAATTATAGCAACAAAAGAAAAAAATAGATAAAATGGACTTTATCAAAATGAAAAACTTTTGTACTTCAAAGGACATCATCAATACAATAAAGACAACACACAGATTTGGAGAAAATATTTGCTAGTCATATGTCAGGTATGGAACTTGTTCCAGAATAAGTAAAGAATTTTTGCAACTCCACAGTAAAAACACAAACAATTCAATTTAAAAAATGAGGAAAGTGCCAGATGCAGTGGCTCATGCCTGTAATTCCAGCACTTTAGGAGACCAAGGCAGGTGGATTGCTTCAATCCAGGAGTTCGAGACCAGCCTGGGCAATATAGTGAGACCCCCATCTCCACAAAAAAAATGTGAAAATTAGCTCAGCGTAATGCCATGGGCCTGCAGTCCCAGCTACTTGAGAGGCTGAGGTAGAAGGATCGCTTGAGCCCAGGAGGCAGAGGTTTCAGTGAGCTGAGATTGTGCCACTGCACTCCAGCCTGGATGACAAAGTGAGACTCTATTTCAAAAAAAAAAAAAAAAAGAACAAAGTATCTGAATAGACTAGACATTTTCCCAAAAAAAATGCAAATGTCCAATAAGCACATAAAAGATGCTCAACATCATTAGTCAATAGGGAAATGCAAATAAAAATGACAATGAAATGGCGAAAATTAAAAAGACAGTAAGGGCCAGGCACAGTGGCTCAAGCCTGTAATCCCAGCACTTTGGGAGGCCAAGGCGGGTAGATCATCTGGAGTCAGGAGTTTGAGACCAGCCTGGCTGGGTTCAGCCAGGCAGAAACATGTCTCTATTAAAAACACAAAAATTAGCTGGGTGTGGTGGCACGCCCCTGTAGTCCCACCTACTCCAGGAGGCAGACGTTGTAGCAAGTAAGATTATGCGATTGCACTCCAACCTGGGTGTCAGAGCAAGACTTCATTTCAAAAAACAAAACAAAACAAAAAAACTTTGATTGTGGAGTTGGTAGCACTCATTGAACTTTACATTTAAAATTTGTGCATTTTATTATAAGTAAATTATTCATTAATATTTTATTTAGAAAAATAATGCTGCTGGAAATATATATATATGAGTCATTTTTATCCATGTACATTATGTATTTACTTTTTTTTTTTTTTTTAGTCAGGATCTTGTTGTGTTGATCAGGCTGTAATGCAGTGGTGCAATCATAGCTCACTGCAGCCTCTAATTCCTGGGCTCTAGCAATCCTCTCAGCCTCCATAGTAGCCAGACTATAGGCATGCATAACTGAGCTTGGCTAATTTTAAAATTTTTTGTAGAGATGGGATCTCACTATGTTTTCCCAGCTTGCCTTGAACTCCTGGACTCAAGTGATCCTCCCTCCTCAGCCTCCCAAAGTGCTGGGATTACAGGTGTGAGCCACCGCATACCTAGCCTATGTGTACATTTTGCACATGCTCTAACTATACATAGTATATGCCTAGGAGTAGGAATTCTCTGTCTTAAGGTTTGTAAATTGTCAAATTTTATAAAATAATGTGAAATTGATGTTTAAAATTGTTTTACCAACTTCCACTTCCACTTATACTTCCAGTAGTGGCATGCAAAAGGTTCCTGGTGATTCACATCCTCACCAATGCTTAGTATTTTCAAATTTCTTTCTTTTTTTTTTTTTTTT
>NW_012101943.1:2999791-3001170 GCF_000951045.1 Mandrillus leucophaeus
CCCTCCCTCCCTCTCTTCCTTCCTTCCTTCATTTTTTTTTCTTTTTCTTTTTTCTTTTTTTTTTTTTTTTAACAGGGGTCTCACTATATTGCTGGACTTGAACTCCTGGGTTTAAGGGATCCTCCCACCTCAGCCTCCCTAGTAGCAGGGATTACAGGCAGAAACTCCAATTTTAAATGTCTCTGACAAAGGTATTCTGTTCATCACCATTACATGAACAAGATATATTCCTTCACTTCTTTAGGTCTCCTTTAATTAATAACTGTGGAGGCTGGGCACGGTGGCTCATGCCTGTAATCCTAGCACTTTGAGAGACCGAGGCGGGTGGATCCCCTGAGGTCAGGAGTTCAAGACCAGCCTGACCAACATGGAGAAATCCCATCTCTATTAAAAAGACAAAAATTAGGCCAGGCGTGGTGGCACATGCCTGTAATCCCAGCTACTCAGGAGGTTGATGCAGGAGAATTGCTTAAACCCGGGAGGCAGAGGTTTCAGTGAACTGAGATTGTGCCATTGCACTCCAGCCTGGGCAACAACAGCAAAACTCTGTCTCAAAAACAAAACAAAACAAAACAGAACAAAACAAAACGCTGTAGAAAGGAGACATCACCCCTGGGGCAGGGGAAACAAAATGAGAAGTAGCATTAATAGAATCTAGGGGCTTAGAGGAGGGGCCCCATGTGGCTGTGCTGTTCGTGAGAGCAGATACTCCACAGTTGAGACCTCTTGGGGGCGCCATGGGACTGGTTTGCTGGTGCACCACAGCTGTTGCTCATTTGGGTGCATTCTAAGATTGGTGTTGGAACTTCTGGAAAGAAGGGGCCGAGTAGTTGAAGCTGTGAGCCCCCAAAGAAGCAAAAGGCTGGATATGTAGCTGTCCTCATGGTGCTGGGGGACCTGACTGGAACTGGAAACAGGAAGCATATCTCTTCTTCCCTTCGTCCGCCTTCCATTCTCTGCCTCCGTTGGCAAACCCTAAGATAAATCATCTGTCAATGAAAGAAATGGTGCTGCAGTGGACAACTTTGTGCGTATGTTGTTTTTGTTTTTCTTTAGGAATCTCCTCAGGGTAAGTTCTTGTAAGGTTATATGTAGTTTGCTAGATATTGCCGAAATTTTCTCTATTTGTGGCTGAACCATTTTGCACTCTCAGCAACAATATGAGAATGTTTTTCCACAGGGCCACATGAACAGAGTACATTGTCAAGCTTTTGAATCTTTGCCAAACTAATAGATAGTAAATGATATTTCTGTTTGGTTTTTATGCAGATTTCTGTTAGGAAGTTGAATGTCTCATAAGGGTTTGAGACTATTTACCTATATTTTTCTGTGAATTGTCTGTTCATGTTTTTTGCCCATTTTTCTTTTTCTTTTTTTTT
>NW_012101943.1:3003780-3005227 GCF_000951045.1 Mandrillus leucophaeus
AATCAGTGGCGTGATCTCGGCCCACTGCAACCTCCACCTCCCAGATTTAAGTGATTCTCCTGCCTCAGCCTCCTGACTAGCTGGGACTACAGTCATGTGCCACCATGCCCGGCTAATTTTTTGTATTTTTGGTAGAGACGGGATTTCAATGTATTAGCCAGGATGTTCTCCATCTCCTGACCTCGTGATCCGCCTGCCTTGGCCTCCCAAAGTGCTGGGATTACAGGTGTGAATCTTACGCCTGGCCTAAGATTTCTTAATTTTGCCAGTCTAATGGGTAAAAATGTTACCTCACTATGGCCCTCATTTAGATTTTTCTGATTACTAATAAGATTGAGCATTACCCCCCACCCCCATTTATTGACCATTTGGAATTTTTTTTTTCTGTAAAGTTGCAGTCCAGCTATTCTAGTCATTTGTTTATTTTTTCTTATTGATTTGTAAAAGTTCTAGATATATTCTGAGGCTGAGTGCAGTGGCTTATGCCTGTAATCCCAGCTACTTGAGAGACTGAGGTAGGAGGACCTTTTGAGACTGGGAGGTCGAGGCTGCAGTGAGCCAAGATCATGCAATTTCACTCTGGCCTGGGCAACAGAGCAAGACCTTGCCTCAAGATAAATAAATAAAGATAGGGAGATAAATAAAGATTTTAAAAAATAGATATTTTCTGGATTCTAGGTCTTTATTATGTGCGGAAAAGATCTTCTTTCTGTGATTTGTCTTATGTCTTAAGACATTATTCCACACCCTGAAGTTAAAAAGATAATTTTATCTTCTGAAAGTGTTAACATTTTGGTTTTCACGTTTAAATTTTTAATCCCATGTCTTAGTATGGGTATAGCTTAAGCTTGCTGAAGAAAAGGTAACCCCAAATAGAGGGACTTAAAGAATATAGACTTTTGGGGCCGGGCACGGTGGCTCACACCTGTAATGCCAGCACTTTGGGAGGCCTAGGTGGGTGGATCACCTGAGTTCAGGAGTTCGAGACCAGCCTGGCTAACATGGTGAAACCCCAACTCTACCAGAAATACGAAAAATAAGCCGGGCGTGGTGGCATGTGAATGTAATCCCAGCTACTTGGGAGGCTGAGGCAGGAGAATCACTTGAACCTGGGAGGTTGGAGGTTGCAGGAGCTGAGACAGCATCGCTGCACTCCAGCCTGGGGGACCGAGCAAGACCCTGTCTCAAAAAAAAAAAAAAAAAAAGAGACTTGTTTCTTTTTCAAATAACTACTCCAAAATAAGCATTTTAGCGTGGCAACTGGTTTTGCTTTATAGGGTCATTCAGGGAACCCAGTTTTTTTTTATTTCTTCCTTTCTTTCTTTCCTTCCTCTCTCCCAGCCTCCCTCCTTCCTTCCTTCCTTTTCCCTTCTTCCTTCCCTCCCTCCCTCTCTTCCTTCCTTCCTTCATTTTTTTTTCTTTTTCTTTTTTCTTTTTTTTTTTTTTT
>NW_012101943.1:3006697-3011475 GCF_000951045.1 Mandrillus leucophaeus
TTTTTTTTTTTTTGAGACTGTCTCTCTCAGTCACCCAGGCTGGAGTGCAGTGGTACAATCTTGGCTCACTGCAAGCTCCACCTCCTGAGTTCACACCATTCTCCTGCCTGAGCCTCCTGAGTAGCTGGGACTACAGGCACCCACCACCATGCCTGGCTAATTTTTTTTTGTATTTTTGGTAGAGACAGGGTTTCACCATGTTAGCCAGGATGGTCTCAATCTCCTGACCTCATGATCTGCCTGCCTCGGCCTCCCAAAGTGCTGGGATTACAGGTGTGAGCCACCACATCTGGCCCTTTTTTGGCTCATTTTTCTTCTTCTTCTTCTTTTTTTTTTTTGTTTGTTGTTGTCGTTTTGAGACAGAGTCTCACTCTGTCACCCAGGCTGAGTGCAGTGGCACCATCTCAGCTGGCTGCAACCTCCACCTGCTAGGCTCAAGCAATTCTTGTGCCCCAGACTCATGAGTAGCTGGGATCACAGACTAATTTTGTATTTTTAGTAGAGATAGGGTTTTGCCATGTTGTCCAGGCTGGTCTCAAACTCCCGGCCTCAAGTGATTTGCCCATCTCAGCTTCCCAAAGTGCTGAGATTGCAGCACTTGGCCCTTCTGCCCATTTTTCTTTTTCTTTTTTTCTGAGATGGAGTCTTGTTCTTGTCAGCCAGGCTGGAGTGCAATGACACGATCTCAGCTCACTGCAACCTCTGCCTCCTGGGTTCAAGTGCTTCTCCTGCCTCACCCTCCTGAGTAGCTGGGATTACAGGCACTCGACCATGCCTGGCTAATTTTTGTATTTTTAGTAGAGATGGGGGTTTCACCATGTTGGCCAGGCTGGTCTGGAACTCCTGACCTCAAATGACCTGCCCGCCTCAGCCTCCCAAAGTGCTGGGATTACAGGTGTGAACCATTGTACCAGTGTATACATATGTTAATTTTGGGGAAAATCGATATCTTTATGATTGTATTTGCTTTATCCAAGAACAAAGGAGCCTTTCATTTGTTCAAGGTTACCATTGTGTCTTCAAGGGTGTTTCAGGTTTTTCTCATATAAGTCTGCATACTTCCTGTTACGTTTGCTCTTAGGTATTTTACCTTTTTGGTTGCTTTTGTGAATGGGGTTTGCTTTTACTTTAAATCTTCTATTGTGTTTGATATGTATGAAGGCTATTGTTTTTTGTATGTTGATTTAATTTTTTTTTGAGATAGGTTCTCACTCTGTCACCCAGGCTGGAGTACAGGTAGAGTACAGGTGAGATTGCAGCTTACTGCAACCTCCACCTCCCAGGCTCAAGTGACCCTCCCACCTTAGCCTTTGGAGTAGCTGGGACTACAGGTGTGCCCCACCACGCCAGGCTAATTTGTGTGTGTGTGTGTGTGTGTGTGTGTGTGTTTTGTAGAGAGGGAGTTTTGCCATGTTGCCCAGGCTGGTCTCAAACTCCTGGGCTCAAGCGATCCACCTGCCTAGGGCTCTTAAAGTGCTGCGATTACAGGTGTGATCGACTGTGCGCAGCTGGTGTGTTAATTTTAAATCTAGCTACATCGCTGAATTCCTTAATGTTTAAGATGAATTATCTTGGGTTTTCTAGGTATATTCTCATAATATCAGTAGATGTAATTAAACTTCTTTTCTACATTTTATACCTTTATTTGAATTGTTTTGTCTTATTATATTGGCTAATCTCCATTCAAATATTAAATTACAGTGAGATAGCATCTTTGCTTTGTTCCTGACCTTGGTAAGAATGCCTCTAACGACTAAGTGACTAAGGTGCTGAGATATATTTTATCATGTTAAGGAAGTATCCAACAATTCCTATTTTATTCAGATTTTTTAAAAAACAGAAATAGATACTGAATTATATCAAAGGCCTTTTCAGCACCTGTGGAAAAATCTGATTTTCCTCTTTCTATCTATTGATGTAGTGAATTATATTAATGGTTTTCTTAATATGAACCATCTTTGCAATCTTAGAATAAATTCACCTGGGTCATAAAGTAATTTTTAAAATTTTGATGTTTATTTTTCTAAGCAATTTTACAGTTACAGCAAAATTGAGTGGAAAGTACAGAGAATTCCCATATGCTGCCCTCCTTCCACACACACACACTCATGCACACAGCTTTCCCCACCATCAGCATCCTGCACCAGAGTTTACAATCCATGAAGCTACACTGACACATTATGCAAAGTCTATAGTTTACATTAGGGATTACTCTTCTTGTCACATACTCTTTGGATTTTGACAAATGTATGATGACATGTATTCAGCATTATAGAATTATACAGAATAGTTTCACTGCCCTAAACATCCTCTGTGCTTCATCTATTGATCCCTCCATCCCCCCAATCCTGACAATCACTGATCTTTTTACTGTCTCCATAGTTTTGTCTTTTCTGGAGTATCATATACTTGGAGTCATACAGTATGTAGAGATTGACTTCTCCTATTTAGTAATATGCACTTAATTTTCTTCCTTGTCTTTTCATGGTTTGGTAGCTCATTTCTTTTTAGCACTGAATAATACTCAATTGTCTGGGTTTAACACAATTTATTTATCCATTTACTTACTAAAGGACATCTCGGTTGCTACCAAGTTTTGGCAATATGAATAAAGCTGCTATAAACATTCACTTACAGGTTTTTGTGTGAATGTAAGTATTTAACTCATTTGGGTAAATACCAAGGAGCAAGATTACATAAAGTATTTTTAAAATGTGCTTTTGGATTCTGCTGTTAATGTTTGACTTGGAATTTTTTTTACATTCATATTCATAAGTGAGAGTAGTTTGTAGACTTTTTTGTACAGTCTTTGTCAGATTTTGGAATCAATATTATGTTGATTGGCTTCATAAAATGTTACTGGCTTCATAAAAACAATTGGGAAGTTTTTCTTATTTTAAAATGGTCCAAGCCAGGTGTGGTGGCTCACGCTTGTAATCTTAGCACTTTAGGAGGCCAAGGCGAGAGAATCTCTTGAGGCTAGGGGTTCAGGACAACCCGGGGCAACATAGCAAGACCCTGTCTCTATTTTAAATAAAAAGAAAAAAGAGAAATAAAAGGAAAAAGCTGGAAAACAATTTATGTAGCAGCATCTAAGTATCACATCTTTGGAAATTTAGAATAATTCCTCATGAAACTACCTGGGCCTCATATTTTTTGTGTGGATAGTTATTTTATATATTTATTTCTTCTAGTAAAATAGATTTGTCTAGGCTTTCTATCTCTGCTGAGATTAATTTTGGCATATTGCAAGTTTCATTAAATCTAGGCTTTCAATTGTATTTTTGAGCACAGTGGCTCATGTCTGTAATCCCAGCACTTTGGGAGGCCAAGGCAGGTGGATCACCTGAGGTCAGGAGTTCAAAACCAGCCTGGCCAACATGGTGAAACCCCGTTTCTACTAAAATTACAAAAATTAGCCAGGCGTGGTGGCGGGCACCCATAATCCCAGCTACTCGGGAGGCTGAGGCAGGAGAATCGCTTGAACCCGGGAGGCAGAGGTTGCAGTGAGCCGAGATCATGCCATTGCACTCCAGCCTGGGTTGACAATAGCAAAACTCTGTCTCAAAAAAACAAAACAAAACAAAACAAAAAATGTATTTTCATAATACTATGTAATTTTCTGTTTAAATGGCTATACTCCTCTTATCATTTCTTAAAATTTAGTGTTATACTTTCTTTCTCTTGTTTTGATTAATTAGTGGCCTGTCATTAAATTTTTTCCTCAAATAATTGGCATGGTAATTTATTCATTGGTTCTCTGTATTTGACATAATTAATATCTGCTTTATCCTTATTTTACTTTCCGCTTTTCTTTTTCTTTCTTTGTTTTTAATACCTTAAACTATTAAGGGATAATCTGCTTTTCTTTGATTTACTTTGGTTTAGGTTTCTTTTTTCTATTCTTTTTTTTTTTTTTTCTGAGACATAGTTTCACTGTGTCATCCAGGCTGGAGTGCCGTGGTGTGATCTCAGCTCACTGCAACCTCCACCTCCCAGGTTCAAGTGATTCTCCTGCCTCAGCCTCCCAAGAAGCTAGAATTGCAAGCATGCACCACCACGCCCAGCTAGTTTTTTTGTATTAGTAGAGATGGGGTTTCACCATGTTGCCCAGGCTGGTCTCGAACTCTTGACCTCAGGTGATCCACCCACCTTGTCCTCCCAAAGTGCTGGGATTATAGGCATGAGCCATCGCACCTGCCCTTTTTTTTTTTTTTTTTTTGAGACAAGGTCTGGCTCTGTTGCCCAGGCTGGAGTGCAGTGGTGCTATCACGGCTCACCAGAGCCTCAACTCCTGGGCCCAAGCAATCATCTCACCTCAGCCTCCCAAGGAGCTGGGACCTCAGGCACGCACCATTATTCTGGCTAATTTTTCTATTTTTTGGAGAGACAGGGGCTCACCATGTTGCCCAGGTTGGTCTTGAACTCCTGGGCTCAAGCCATCTGCCTGCCTTGGCCTCCCAAAGTGCTAGGATTATATGTGAGAGCCATCGTGTGTGTAGCTGGTTTAGGTTTATTAGTGAGAAATCAAATTCATTTTTGACCATTCTTTCATTTTTAGCAATAGAAATATTTAAAACTATATATTTTTCTTTAGTCACTGATTTTTTTTTACAGACTTTAATATGTATTGTTTTCATTGTTATTCCTTAGAAATTATTCAAGCTCAATTTTAATTCTATTTTCCATTTCATCTAACAGTTGTTTAGTAGGGCACTTTATTTATTCAGTTGTTTTTTTTTTTTTTTTTTGAGATGGAGTCTCCCTCCGTTGCCCAG
>NW_012101943.1:3012060-3015002 GCF_000951045.1 Mandrillus leucophaeus
TAGCTGGGTATAGTGGCATGTGCCTGTAGTCCCAGTTACTCAGGAGGCTGAGGTGGGAGGATCACTTGAGCCCAAGAGGCTGAGGCTGCAATAAGCCATAATCATACCATTGCACTCCAGCGTGAGTGACAGCATGATAAGTTGTCTCAAAATAAAATAAAATAAAATAAAATTTGCTTTATTTGCTTTATTCTACTATTGAAAATTTGTTTATGATATAGCCAATTTTCATTGCTGACTCCATATGTGCTTGGGAAGAAAGTATGTTCTCTATTTCTTTTTTTTTTTTTTTTGAGACAGAGTCTCACTCTGTCACCTAGAATGGAGTCCAATGGCGCGATCTTGGCTCACAGAAACCTCCGCCTCCTAAGTGATTCTCTTGCCTTAGCCTCCCAAATAGCTGGGATTACAGGTGTGGGCCACCACACTTGGCTAATTTTTGTATTTTTAGTAGAGATGGGGTTTCACCATATTGGCCAGGCTAGTCTTGAACTCGTGACCTCGGGTGATCCACCCACCTTGGCCTCCCAAAGTGCTGGAATTACAGGTGTGAGCCACCGTGCCCTGCCTATTTTTTTGTTTTTCTTGAGATGGAGTTTCACTCTTGTCACCCAGGCTGGAGTACAGTGGTGTAATCTCAACTCACTGCAACCTCTGCCTCTGCAGTTCAAGCGATTCTCCTGCCTCAGCCTCTCAAGTAGCTGGGATTACAGGCGTTCGCCACCATGCCTGGCTAATTTTTATATTTTTAGTAGAGACGGTGTTTCACCATGCTGGCCAGGATGGTCTTGAACTCCTGACCTCAGGTGATCCATCTGTCTAAGCCTCCCAAAGTGTTGGGATTACAGGCATCAGCCACCTCGTCTGGCCCTTTCTGTATTTTTGAGGTGTAAAATTTAATATATATCATATCCAGGAGGTCTATCTTATTATTTATTTATTTTAAAGGCTTATCAAGTGAAGCAGTGGGAGTGAAGAAGGAACAAATAAATCTGTAACTGGTTGTGATCAATTAGTTGTAAACACCACTGCACTCAGACCAGCCAAGGTCTATCTTATTTATTATTAATATATTGTTTAAGTTTTCTATATCCTTGCTTAATTTGGTTGGTTAGACCTGCTTTAGCCTGAGAGAGAAATGTTAAGGTCTCTTATTTTTATTGTTTTTATTGTGAGCTGAGCAATATGATTAATGCATCACTTTGCATTTGAGGGTAAAACAAACAAGACATACAATAGGATTTCTTTAAATGATGCATTTATTTCTGTTAAACAGATGTCCAGGTTCTAATTTAGGGACAGACACTACTAGTTTTATTAGGCAAATACTTTAAGGCTTCAGTCTTCTCCTGTGTAAACTGCGGTCAGTTATGGAATTTTTAAAATCTAATACTTTAATTGACCTATTCAATAAAGTGCTTTTGAAATAATACTCTTCCAAGCCCCGCAGTTACTGACTGAAATAATTGCAATAATGACAGCTATCATTTGTTTAGTGCTCACTGCCCGCCGGGCTCCCTGCTTGGCACTTCACACACACAGCTCCCCTGAATCACGGCATATTCCTTTTAATTTTTCCTCAGTCTCTAGAATGTTGGACTGTGGTTCAACTGGCAATACCAACTTGCATCTCGTTGGATGCAACTTTCTACTTTTATTAGGACAATGGTCAGAAAGAACACATTAGTCAAGGGAGCAATTAGCCAACATTTACTTCTGTTAGTTTCCAAGTTTGACAGGAAACAAGACCAGAATGAGATAAGGAGCTCTGGCCTTTACAGGGTGTGATCGGACTCTTGGAAAAACAGAGCTGTTTTCTTGGCTAGCTATTTTCATCCAGGTTTATACAAGCACTCCCAAAGTGGTAAAAAATACTGTAGCCAAAGATTGTTCCTTGAGTTAGACAGAGATAGCATGACAAGGAGTGTTTAGCACTAAGTTAATCTCCTTTTGTCTTTTGTAGTAACATAGTAATGCAATAGGAGTAAGTAACGAGATGGTCTCACCTTGACTCAGATTAATGAATATTATACCTGCTTCTTCAGATAAAGAGACTTTGTGTTGTTTTTAAGTTCACTTATCCATTTGGTGAATCACTTAACATTATTATCTCCTATTACCATCACGGTTGATAAATACATGATAGCATTGTCACACTACCACCTTCTGTGCTCATGACAGAGAATCAGTCATTAATCAATTTGTATACTTTCTTGCCAAATCTAGATGGAGCCCCACAATTTTTTAAAACATGGCATGCAAGTATATGACTGGAATTAGCTCCTAAGATAAAATCTGCTGCCATTCTTGTTTAGGCACTCAGGATGCAAGGATAAATACACGGGACTCATAGTTGAGGGTGGGATGCAGAAATATAAATAGCAACTCTTGTGCCATGAGATCAGGTGACAGGGAGGAGTTGCTGCCTAACTTAGAGTGGTGAGTTTAGCATTTCTTTAATGGCATGAGGATGGCCAACTCTCTTAAGTTCCTTAGACCATGATTTTTGTTAGTGACTCTTGGTTCACCTGCTCAGTACACTGTGCAAGTATATGTGGAATGTCTACTTCTGTGGTTCTCACCCATGTGTCACAGCATGTTTGTGTACCAAGTCACAGATGTGCTTTCATTTTGATCAACTTGCAAAACTTATGCTTACTGCAATTGGAGTTAGCAAAGTCTCTCAAGCAGGCTGTTGAGCCCAGTGGATCGTTTGTTGTAAAATACAGAAGCTTGGTGGGGCATGGGGCATAATACAACAACATACTTTTTTTTTGTTTGCTTTTGAGATGGAGTTTTGCCCTTGTTGCCCAGGCTAGAGTGCAATGGCACGATCTTGGCTTACTGCAACCTCTGCCTCCTGGGTTCAAGCGATTCTCCTGCCTCAGTCTCCCAAGTAGCTGGGATTTCAGGCATGAGCCACCACACCTGGCTAATTTTTT
>NW_012101943.1:3018324-3022076 GCF_000951045.1 Mandrillus leucophaeus
TTTTTTTTTGAGATGGAGTCTCCCTCCGTTGCCCAGGATGGAGTGCAGTGGCACGATCTCAGCTCACTGCAACCTCTGCACCCTGGTTTCCAAGTGATTCTCCTGCCTTAGCCTCCTGAGTAGCTGGGACTACAGGCATGTGCCATCATGCCTGGCTACTTTTTATATTTTTAGTAGAGACGAGGTTTCATCCTGTTGGCCAGGCTGGTCTCCAACTCCTGACCTCAAGTTATCTGCCTGCCTCTGCCTCTCGAAGTGTTGGGATTACAGGTGTGAGCCATGCACCTGGCCTCATAGGGCACTTTAAAATTTCCAGGTGGAAAGAACTACTTGTTTTCTGTTTTTGTTACTGATTTCTAGTTTTATTATATTGTTTATTAACTTAAAATTTAAAAAAAACCCCAGAGACAGAGTCTTGCCATGTTGCCCAGGTTGGTCTCGAATTCCCCGGCTCAAGCAGTCCTCCTGTCTTGGCCTCTCAAAGTGCTGGGATTACAGGCGTGAGTCACAGCACCCAAATTAGTATATTATTTACTCACTAATTATTGTTTAACTAAAATGAGCCTGATGCTGTGGCTCACACCTGTAGTCCCGGTACTTTGAGAGGCCAAGGTGGGAGGATTGCTTGAGCCTAGGAGTTCGAGACCAACCTGGGTAACATATAGAGACTTCGTCTCTACAAAAAAGTAAACAAAAAACTAGCTGGGTATAGTGGCATGTGCCTGTAGTCCCAGTTACTCAGGAGGCTGAGGTGGGAGGATCACTTGAGCCCAAGAGGCTGAGGCTGCAATAAGCCATAATCATACCATTGCACTCCAGCGTGAGTGACAGCATGATAAGTTGTCTCAAAATAAAATAAAATAAAATAAAATTTGCTTTATTTGCTTTATTCTACTATTGAAAATTTGTTTATGATATAGCCAATTTTCATTGCTGACTCCATATGTGCTTGGGAAGAAAGTATGTTCTCTATTTCTTTTTTTTTTTTTTTTGAGACAGAGTCTCACTCTGTCACCTAGAATGGAGTCCAATGGCGCGATCTTGGCTCACAGAAACCTCCGCCTCCTAAGTGATTCTCTTGCCTTAGCCTCCCAAATAGCTGGGATTACAGGTGTGGGCCACCACACTTGGCTAATTTTTGTATTTTTAGTAGAGATGGGGTTTTACCATGTTGGCCAGGCTGGTCTTGAACTCCTGATCTCAGGTGATCCACCCGCCTTGGCCTCCCAAAGTGCTGGGATTACAGGTGGGAGTTACTGCGCCAGGCTGACAACGTACTATGTTATCATACTATGTTTGTATTTCGGTATATGGGAGAGTGTACGCATGGCTGAATGGCCAGGCTCATGGCAACCCTTACTGTTTCCTAGTCAGAGATGTAACCATATGAGCCATCCCTTTATAGGCCCAGGGTTGTGTTTTAAAAGAACTAGGTGTGTCTCAGTTTGGCCTAACATTAATATTTGATTATCACTTCAAAGTACAGAGGATCTGTTTCATTGCACTTGTCATTAGTCTAATCTAACGATTTAAAAGTACGTATTAATTTAATATCCAAACTAGGATGGCTAAGAGACACCACAGGTAATTAGAAGGGTCTAATTAGAGACACCTAAAAGCATTTTGAGACATTGTATTCTGGACTCTTTAAAGTGTACTGGACAACATGGAGCAACAGTTCTTTCACTTCAACAAGGGCTTGTAACATAGATGCCTGGAAGGGAATAATGACTAGGAAATTTTAACATTTTCTCCAGAGACTGTTGCCATTATGATTTTGCAGGATTTACTGTAAATAAAGCAATAGACACAGAATGGAAATGAATAGAATGAATAGAACAGAGAAGAGAAAAATAGCAGACAATATTTTGTAGACAGCTCCACAAATCCTGGAGCCCAGGAGGGGCTCTCCCTAAAATTGGTTCTCTAGCTTGCAATTATCCATCCCATCAAGCAAAGTGGTTTTAGGAAAAGACAGCATATGGCCAGACGCGGTGGCTCACACCTGTAATCCAAACACTTTGGAAGGCCGAGGTGGGTGGATCACGAGGTCAGGGGAGTTCAAGACCAGCCTGGCCAACATGGTGAAACCCCCATCTCTACTAAAAATACAAAAATTAGCCAGGCATGGTGGCGGGCACCTGTAATCCCAGCTACTTGGGAGGGTGAGGCAGGAGAATCACTTGAACCCAGGAGGCAGAGGTTGCAGTGAGCCAAGATTGCGCCACAGCACTCCAGCCTGGGTGACAGAGCAAGACTCCGTCTCAAAACAAACAAACAAACAAACAAACCAGAAAGTTCTTCTTGGTTTACAGATCTTTGTTGTGACTCAAGCCATTGTTAATAAACAATGCAAAGCTAGGTAGTCTGAGAGGTAATACCATTGGAAAGATAATCTAGGAATACAAGGAACTCTGCATTTGTGAAGAGTTGAGCTACTGACCATCAATAAAATGTGCATTTCAAATAATTTGTCTGAATCATCCTGGTAGTCATAGAGGTGAACATTTTTGAAACAGTTGTTCCAAATTGTGGGTACAACTTACAACTAATTTCCCCCATTAATATATGTTAGCTGAATGCATTATCAAACATCTAATCTCTGTTCTTTGCCATCTAGTTTGAGTCATTCAAGTAATTCAGGCAAGATTCTGTAGCCACAGACATATATATGAACTTGGAGTTTTAAGAAAAGTTAAGGCCAGGTTCAGTGGCTCATGCCTGTAATCCTGGCACTTTGGGAGGCCAAGGTGAGAGGACCATTTGAGGCCAGGAGTTTGAGACCAGCTTGGGCAACATGGCCAAACCCTGACTCTAAAAAAATGCAAAAATTACCAGTGTGCGCCTGTGGTCCCAGCTACTAAAGGCGGTGGGCGGGGTGGGGGTGGGGGTGGCGTTGAAATGAGGGGGTTGAGGCTGGAGGATGTCTTGAGACCAGGAGGTAAAGGCTGCAGTGAGTTTAGATTGCGCCACTGTACTCCAGCCTGGGCGACAGAGTGAGACCCTGTCTAAAAAATGAAAAAGTTAAATTTGATTGTGATAGAAACTCAATAGAGAAATTCTGAAAAGCTGCTGCTTTTTAAATATAATAATAGGTGTGCCTTTTATTTGGAACTTCAAGTGCCTTAGTAATATTGTAATCACAGCCCAAGAGGTAAGTGGGAGTCAAGTGACATCATCCTGGGTCCAAAGGGACTGAGTATGTGCTGGAAAATCAAATTGGCACCTGCAAGACGCAGTTCCAAGGATGCAGTTCGCAGTGAGTTTTCAGACATGGATGATGTATGTCGCGTCGGACGACTGAGACAGCTCTCCACTTCCCCTCATCAAGGGTAAGGAGGAACCCAGTTATCTGTATTGTTAACAAGCGCCTCCCCTTCTCTCCAGGTGACCCCGAGATCCGGACCACACTACGAAACACGGATCCAGATTTTAAAGGCCTTCGAATCCAAATTCCTCGTTTTACAAAGAGCCCATGGGGTGAAATGACTTGCTCATGGTCTGGTAGCTTAATCGCAGATCTGCTTTCTAACTCCTACTTCCAAGACCCGGGAATCTACGGGTGTTGGAGAAGACCCCTGCTGAAATCGTCCAGAAGAGCTTTTTGAGGGAGTTTGTGACTCCCGATTCCCCAGCCCCGGGTAAGAAAAGGGTCGTGAACCTGCATTGCGAGGTGGTCTCTCCCTCACACCACCTCGGATGTCCCAAAACACAGGGAGAAAGTTGCCCGCCCCGGGCTGCGGCAGGGCCTG
>NW_012101943.1:3023091-3029183 GCF_000951045.1 Mandrillus leucophaeus
ATTGCTTGGGGTCTTTGTTGTCTGAAATTGCCTTTAGGGTCTGACGGTGGCACCTTCTCCTGCTTAGGTGATTTCTCTTCTGTTGAAAAGGGCGGGGCGGGGGCTGTGTATGGAATTAGTGCTGCTGGGAACATTAGCGCCTTATTTGATGGAGGCTGAGAAGTCCTGTGTAGCATCGCGTTTGTGGACGCGTGCTGTTTCCGAAAGTTATTTCCCCTCCCTCCGAGAAAGGGAGCGTCTGAGCTGGACGCCGCAGGCACGATTGTGTACAAGCACCGGCAAGTCGGAGCTAACCCGTGAGGGTTCTTTCGAGCTGCTCCACACTCGGCATCGCTTTTTTTTTCTTTTGAGTTTGTTTGATTTGAAGCAACTTTTGTCTGCTTTGCTAGAAGTTCCGAAGGCTTCGTTGCAGATACTACGTGGCTATGCTAGGATGGGTTCGATCATTTTTAGAGGTGGGGAATACAATTAAACCATGCCGGGCCACACCTGGCCTTCTCACCGCTCCGGTACTTGCCACAGAGACATCGTAAACATGTTCAGAGGAGAGTGTTCAGCTCTTATGGGATGAATATTTGGTGTGTTTTCATGCTTTCATGCATGATTCTTTCTCCAAGTTGTCTTTCTGGAAAGCTGTGGAGACTCTCAAGGGCTTTTCCTGAGATAATTACTGAACGGCTTTAGCCGGGCCAGCCCCCTGGGGCGGTGGGAACAGGTGTAATCCTTATTAAGTTTTTTCGTGGTGAAGAATGGAGATGTCAAAATAAGTAAAAAGTGGAAATGTTTAGGTCTTTGTCCACGTTTGAATTAACAAAGCTTTATCTGAATTTTTAAAAAATCAAACTCAAACCACTTTTGGTCAGCTAGCCTTAAAATTGTTTGAAAAATCATGTGAATAAATTTACCCAATTAGAAATTTTTTAGCATTTCAGTGGATTCGTGTTAATTGTGTTGTAGGATATTGCAGAATGTTTAGAGAACTGAGTCACAATGAGGTTATTCTGAGTAGTGCTCTCACTAGCATAAGGTGAGAGTTAATGTAAAATTTAAAAACTGAATGAATCACATTTTAATAAGTAAAGGAACGGGTGAAAAGCAATTGGTTCATTTTTCATTTTTTTTTCATTACTTATATGTTTTAAATATATATTTTCAATAATTTCACAAGATTATTTATTTACTCAAACTCCTACATATACCAGTCAGTGTGCTGGCTTCTGGGGATCTGAATAATAATAGTTATCCCTTATAGAATGCTTATTTTGTACCAGTAGATACTTTACATAGATTACCTTTTTACCTTTGTCATCTGTAATTGTTTATTGAGTACCTACAATGTCTTGTGCTAGGTGCTGGGGTGATAGTGGTGCACAACACAGCGGTGGTTCCTGCCCTTAGCTGGGTGGGGAATCTAGGCAGGAAATAAAATATATTGCTAAACTAATAGCAGGTTTTGAAAGGTAAATCAGATCACATCATTCTGTTCAAAACCCTCCATTGGCTTCTTGTTTCTCTCTGAGTGAATGGCAAAGACCTGACAGTGGCTCCCAGAGCACACTTCTTTTGGCTTCCCTGCTTCTCCATGCCGTTACCTTCATATTTTATCTGCTGCTCTCCTCCCTACTCGAGTGTCTACAGCCAAACTAGCTTTCTTGCTGCATGAGGGCCTTTGGACTTGCTGTGCGCTGCCTGGAATGACCCCCTGGCCCTAGCTCCCATATCTCTAATGGCACTTGTTGACCTGACCCTCTTCACTTCTTTACTTGATGTTATTTTGTCAGTGAGCCTTCACTAACCTCCAAATTTAAAATCACAACCATCCTCGCGACTCCCATTCCTCCTTTCATAAGTTATTATTTTTCCTCCATAGCACTTATGGCTGCCTACCATATGTTGCTTGTTTATTGTCTGTCTTTTTCAGAAGGTTGTATATCCTTCAGAACTGTATTGGAGCTGTTTTATTCACTGTTACATCTTCAGAATCTGAAACAGTAACTGGCATATAGTAGGTCCTCAATAACTTGAATGAATGTTGAGTGGAAAGAAGGGTACAGCAGAATGCTGGGACATAGAATAACCAAGGCCTCCTAGAATAATGGTGAGAAGGCCTGTAGGTGGACATGACATTTAACTGAGACTTGAAGATGAGAAGGAGCTAGCCATATTGTTCTGGCATAAGAGGTTGTAGAGAGGAGACAGGCATGGAAGAAAATCTGGCAGAGAGAGAGGATGCTCAAAGACCTCGAGGCGGGAAAGAGCTAGGAGGTATGTGGATTTATTGAAACTGAGAGGTCATTGTGGCTGAGCACTGTCAAGTCAAGGGAGGGTAAGACTAAATGACAGAGTGGAAATCAGGTGTCAGATTATTCAGGGTCTTTCTGGAGAAATTAACATGAAATCCTCATAGATAGCCTATTAACCCTTTTATGGTTTAAAAAACTGGGCATCAGGGAGATTGAATAACTTTCTGAGATTATGCAGTGGGTGAGTGGCAGAGCCTAGAATACAAAGCCAGGCTCACCGACTCTAACAAACCTATATTTTACCACTATGTCAAGATCAAAAGACATAGTCCCTATCCTGATGAAGCTGTTAGTTTAGTGTGAAGACAAGCTATTGCAGTATACACATGTACTCCTGGGGGCTGTGGAAGGAGGGAAGCCCCTAGTTCTGCTTGGGAGTGGGACAAGCCAAATTGGAAACAATATAATCATTTTTCCTTTTTTATTATTATGAAATATTTCAGATTGGCAACATCTTAATTAAGAAATAATATTAAATATAATAGCCTATTCTCTGAGTCTTCACTGTATGTTTCCCTCCTTTTTTTCTTTTTAAAGACAAAATACTTGCTTTCACATGTACAAAGGGTCTGTGTCATATGCCCCCTTTCCTACTTTCATCAAATAAAAGATTATATCTGGAATAGTGCAAATTCACTTATTTTATTTTTTTGAGACAAGGTCTCGTTCTATCACCCAGGCTGGAGTGCAGTGGTACGATCATGGCTTACTGTAGCCTCTACCTCCCGGGCCCAAGTGATTCTCTCACCCCAGCCTCCCGAGTAACTACCATGCGCACTACCATGCCTGGCTAATTTTTAAACTTTTTGTAGAGAAGAGATCTCACCATGTTGCCTAGGCTGGTCTCCAACTCCTGGCCTCAAGTGATCATCCTACCTCAGCCTCCCAAAGTGCTGGATTACAGGCATGAGCCTACCCTTGGCCTCTTGTTTACATTTGAGAAGTTTTTGATGTATGTATAGACCTGTGAAGCTGCCTTCCTGTAGCCCCTTGCTATACCCTGAATCCCTCTTCCTCATGCAATCAATGATAGCTTTCTGACTCTGTGGATTAGTTTGCGTTTTTAGAATTTTATGTAAATAGAATCATGGAGTAAGTTCTGTTCTTTGCCTGGCTTTTGCTTAGCATAATTATTTTGAGACTCATCCATATCGTATCAATAGTTGATTCCTTTTTGTTGTTAAGTAGTACTCCATTGTACTGATAGACCCCAGTTCATTTATCTTTTCATCCATTGATAGACATTTGGGTTGTTTCTGGTTTTGGCTATTAAAAATAAAACTGCCATGAACGTTATACACAGTCTTTGTATGTATGTCTTTCATTTCCCCTGGGTAGATGTCTAGGAGTAGAATGACTAGATCCTATGGTAGGCATATGTTTAACTTTTCAAAGAACTACTATACTTTTCCAAAGTGGTTATGTAATATAACCAAAATAGTCTATGAGAGTTCCAGTTGCTCCAAATCCTTGCCAACAGTGGGGGTGGTCAGGCTTTTATAGCCATTCTGTTGGTTGTGTAGTGACACTTCATTGTGGTTTTAATTTCTATTTCCCTTATGACTAATGACATTGAGCATCATTTCATATGCTTATTTACCATCCGTATATCTTCTTTGTTGAAGTGTCTGCTCAAATTTTTTGCCTGTTTTCTTGCATTGTTGTTTTCCTTCTTACTGAGTTTTGAGAGCTCTTTGTGTATTCTGGATGCAAGTCATTTATCAGGTATAAGATTTGCAAATATTTACATTCAGTCTTATCTTAGTCCATTTTGTGCTGCCATTATGGAATACCAGATTGGGTAATTTATAATGTTCAGAAATTTATTGGCTCATGGTTCTAGAATCTGGGAAATCAAAGATAGAGGGGGTGACATCTGGTGAGAGCATTTTTGCTGTATCATTACATGACAGAAGGGCAAAGAGAGGGTGAGAAAGAAGCAAAATGGAGCTGTTTTATTCTTTTTATTTTATTATTTATTTATTTAAGACACAGTCTCACTTTGTCACCTAGGCTGGAGTGCAGTGACACAGTCTCGGCTCACTGCAACCTCTGCCTCCTGGATTCTAGTGATTCTTGTACCCTAGCCCCCTGAGTAGCTGGGATTACAGGTGTGCATCTCCACATTGGCCTTTTTAAAAAAATTTTTTGTATTTTTTTTAGAGACAGGGTTTCACTGTGTTGGCCAGGCTGGTCTTGAACTCCTGGCCTCAAGTGATCTGCCTGCCTTAGCCTCCCAAAGTGCTGGGATTACAGGCATGAGCCACTGCACCCAGCCTATTTTCTTTTTTTTTTGAGACAGTGTCTCATTGTGTTGCCCAGACTGGAGTGCAGTGGCTTGATCTCAGCTCACTGCAACCTCCACCTCCCAGGTTCAAGCGATTCTCCTGCCTTAGCCTCCTGAGTAGCTGGGACTCCAGGTGCGTGCCACCACGCTTAGCCTGATTTATTCGTTTATAAGGAACCTGCTCCTGTGATGATGGCGTTAATCCTTTAATGAGAGCAGAACCCTCATAACCCATCACCTGATAAAAGTTCCATCTCTTAATACTGTAATATTGTGACAGTATTGCCTCTTAATAATGTTATAATGGCAATTAAATTTCACCAGAGTTTTGGAGGGGACATTTAAACCATAGCAAATTTATTACATTCTCTTAACAATGTATTTTGAAGATACTGTTCTTAATTTTGATGAAGTATAATTTGTCAATTTATTCTTTATGGATTGTACTTTTGGTATTGTATTTGAGAAATCTGCCTAATTCAAAGTCAAAAAGGCTTTCTCCTATGATTTTTTTTCTAAAATTTTTATAAGGTTTTGGTTTAACATTTAGGTTCATGTACTTTAATTTTTGTTCATGGTGTGAATATGGGCGGAAGTTTACCCCATCTATGCCAGGAACATTTGGTAATTTTTGGAGACAGTGTCTGGAGACCATGTCTGGTATAGGGATGAGGCGCATTTGTTCCCAGCATCTAGTGGGCAGAGGTCTAGGTTGCTGCTAGACACCCTACAGGGGATAGGTGAGATCCTCTCAATAGAGAATTATTCAGCCAAAGTGTTAGTAGTGCCAGGGTTGAGACACTCTAGGCTTGAGGTTTATTAATTTTATTGACCTCCATGAACCAGCTATTGGTTTCATTGATATTGTTTAATATTTTTCTAGTTTCCCTTTAATTGGTTTTCACTCAAATCTTTATTTTTTCCTCTCTTCTACTTTTGGGTTTAATTTGTTCTTATTCCAGTTTCCTTAGGTCATTGATTTGTGACCTTTCTTCTTTTCTGATATAGGTGTTTAGTCTTTTAAATTTATTCCTCAGTACTACTTTAGTGACATGTCACAAGTTTTGATGTGGTGTGATTTTATTTGTATTTAGTTTAAAATACTTTTAAAATTGGGCACGGTGGCTCACGCCTGTAATCCAAGCCCTTTGGGAGGCCGAGGCAGGGGATCACGAGGTCAAGAGCTCGAGACCAGCCTGGCCAACATAGTGAAACCCCATCTCTACTAAAAATACAGAATTAGCTGGGTGTGGTGGCATGTGCCTGTAATCCCAGCTACTTGGGAGGCTAAGGCAGGAGAATTGCTTGAACTCGGGAGGTGTAGGTTACCGTGAGCTGAGATCATGCCGCTGCAGTCCAGCCTGGGC
Source organism: Mandrillus leucophaeus (assembly GCF_000951045.1). NCBI lineage: Eukaryota > Metazoa > Chordata > Mammalia > Primates > Cercopithecidae > Mandrillus > Mandrillus leucophaeus. Next base: position 3,029,049 of record NW_012101943.1, read on the forward strand.
AACAGAGCAAGACTCTGCCTCGGGAAAAAGAGAAAAGAAAGAAACAAGCAAGTCACTATGTGCAGCCCGCACTAAAGGAGTGGACTCCACTCCTTTCATCTCTCCTTTCTCTCTTTTCTTTCTCTCTCTCTTTCT
>NW_012101943.1:3032453-3042490 GCF_000951045.1 Mandrillus leucophaeus
GTCTGTCTAGCTCTGTCGCCCAGCAGGCTGGAGTTTAGTAGCATGATCTTGGCTCACTGCAACCTCTGCCTCTCTGGCCCAAGTGATCTACCTGCTTTGGCCTCCCAAAGTACTAGGATTATAGGCGTGAGCCTCTGTGCCTGGTCTAGAAACTAATTTTCTTAAACTAAATCCACTAAATTATCATAGAGCAGACCATTGCTGTTATAGAAACATATTTTAGAATACTGCAGAGTATTACAATATTCAGAACACCTGCACCTGGAGAAACCTCCCCTCCAGACAGGCTCTGCAGGGTGCACTGCCTCCTTTTCTTTCCTCTGGGCTGCATTAGGAGGAGGGAGGTGAATGGGGAGCAGGAATCAATCTTCCGGTGTTGACATTTTCCAGACCCTGAGAAACGTTGAGTTGAAAGATAAGTGTGGAAGCATCTCTTTCTTTTGATGGTGTTTGAGATGAAAAGCACTTGCTAATAGCCCCTCAGGTCAAAGTAACACATTTGACAAAAAGCAGCCTCAAGCTTTTACTTGTCAATGTCCATGTTTGATTGGAAACTTCAATCTGAGATGTGGTGCTTGAATTTTTGTAGAATTTGCCAATTACTTGTTGCTCTGGTTCCAGCTGACTTTTAGTCTCCCTTTGGGTACTACCACTGCATGCAGTTTGTTATCAGTGAGTAGCTCTTCTCTATCGGGCTGTGTAAATGTACCCCTATTTAATTCATTCAACAAATAATTTTTTGAATACTTACTGAATCTGGGCTCTGACACACAGATGAAAGTCAATGTCTCTTGCCACTAGCAAGCTGTCTAGAAGCAGAAAGGCCCATAAGCAGAGGAACATGCAATCTCAGTGGTAGTCACTGCAGTGGAAACTGGTGATCACTGCAGTGGAAACATGAGCAGGGCAAAGCATGGTCAGCTAGAGCAGTGGTTCTCAAAGTAGGGTCCAGGGACCAGGAGTGGCCAACCTATTGAGTGCACCTTGACAGTGGGGCCCAGCAATCTGTGTTTAATAAGCCTTCTAAGTGATTCTGATGCATACCGCAGACTGTGAACCATGGGCATAGAGGATTAGACAGTCTCTGAGATTTTTTCCAGCTCTTCAAGTCTATGTGTGTGGTTAAGAAATGTGATATTTACCCCATTGTATTTTTTTTTTTTTTTTGAGACGGAGTCTTGCTCTGTTGCCCAGGCTGGAGTGCAGCACAATCTCGGTGCACTGCAACCTTCGCCTCCTGGGTTTGGACTCCTGAGTAGCTGGGATTACAGGTGCACGCCACCACACCCAGCTAACCAGCTAATTTTTGTATTTTTAGTAGAGACAGGGTTTCACCATGTTGGTTGGTCATGCTGGTCTCAAACTCCTGACCTTGTGATCTGCCCAACTTGACCTCCCAAAGTGCTGGGATGAGCCACCGTGCCCGGCCCTACTCTGTTTTATTTTAAGAGCAGTAGTTGGCACTAATATCATATACAACATTAATTGCAATGTAGGCTGGGCACTGTAGCATATGCCTGTAATCCCAGCATTTTGGGAGGCTGAGGTGGGAGGATCACATGAGCTCAGGAGTTTGAGACCAGCCTGGGCAACATAGTGAGATCCCAATCACACACACACACAAAAATTAGCTGGGCTATGGTGGTGCATGTCTGTAGTCCCAGGTACTAGGGAGGCTGAGGTGGGAGGATTGCCTGAGCCTGGGGGATTGAATCTGCAGTGAGCCGTGAGAGACACAGTGAGACCCGGTCTAAAAAGAAAAAAACGAATGTAGGTAGAACAAATTTAGTTTTACTATATGTGTTGCTGAAGTGAGCATGTAAAACAAATTCAAAATGATACAGTTGTTTGGCAGTGGAACAATAGTAAATTTGATTTAAAAAACTTTATTATGAAAAATTTCAAATATATTCAAAGCAGAGATAATAGTAAAATGTACTCTTGTGTAAGAATTACCCAGAATGAATATTATTAAATCCTGTCAATCTGGTTTTACCTATGTCCTCACATATCCCGCCCATGCTGGATTATTTTGAAGCAAATTTCATACATCATACCATTTTATCCTTAAATAATTGGATTTTAAATTATTTGAGATATTAAAGTGCTAGAAATCAATTTGAAACTGAATCACATGTAGCCATTTCCTGGTTTCCCTTACATTATAGATAAAACTTATCTGGAGCTAATTTACACAAAAGGTGGATAAAACAAAACAACAGGTGGGCACATGTACATATATTCCTATTTGCATAAAACCTATTAAAAACAAGTATACTTTTTTTGTTGTTGGGGCAGAGTCTCGCTCTGTCACCCAGGTGGAAGTGCAGTGTGGTGTGCTTATGGCTCATTGCAGCCTCGACCTCCTGGGCTCAACTGATCCTCCAGCCTCGTGTTTCGATATTTTGTAGAGATGAGATCTCACTGTGTTGCTCAGGCTGGTCTCGAACTTCTGGGCTCAAGAAATCCTCCTGCCTTAGCCTCCCAAGGGGCTGGGATTACAGACGTGAACCACTGTGCCCAGCAAAAATAAGTATAATTGTCACTACTGTGAATACATTTTATTAAAACATTTTATGTATTGTCATTATGTTAGCAATATATGCATTATGCTTATAGATAATATTCTAAAATAGTAAGAAAGAATATACACCCATGCCCTGCCAAAATTGAATTACTATACTTGAAGGGGAAATTTTAATTTGGAAGGCAGGTTTTTAGGAAGGTAGATATTAGAAGGTTTTGAAGGTTTTGGGGCAGATTTTTTTTTTTTTTTTTTTTTTTTGAGACAGAATCTCACTCTGTCACCAGGCTAGAGTGCAGTGGCGTGATCTTGGCTCACTGAAGCCTCCGCTTCCTGGGTTCAAGTGATTCTCCTGCCTCAGCCTCCTGAGTAGCTGGAACTACAGGCTTGTACCACCACATCTGGCTTATTTCTGTATTTTTAGTAGAGATGGAATTTCACCATGTTGGCCAGGCTTGTCTCAAACTCTTGGCCTCAAGTGACCTGCCCGCCTCAGCCTCCCAAAATGCTGGGATTACAGGCATGAGCCATCGTGCCTGGCCTTGGGGCAGATTTTTAATATATGTAAATTAAGAATTGTCACTACTCATTTCAGCAGTTATGTTGCCTCATTTGGAAAGAAAAGGTATTCAGCATGTGGGGATGCATAAAAATCCATTCATCTTAGTCAATGTGCTCCATGCTGTCTTTTTTTCAAGGTTAGAGATAACATTTAGTGGGAGATCAGGTTATGGGACAGTTCATGTTTGGAGTGGGGACGGAATTGATTTACAGACATACCGCCTGTTTTCTCCTACTTTGGCTTTGGAGGACAAGTTGTGGTATACTGAGGAAAAGCTGATTGTATCACTTATGACTGAGATTTTCATCTTTAGCCACTTCTGTGTGATACATGAATTAATGGGTCATACCATAGGAATTAGCTAATTTTCATTTTAAAATATTACTCAAGAAATTTTTATCTTAATTGTACATTTCAACAATATAAATAAGCTGTTCCAGACTGTCTCTCATGGCTCCAAACAAATATAAACCCCCACAACTCAAATGCATATAAGCTTTTACTACAGTATAATGGTAGGTTATCGCCAGTGTATGATGGGATTGTTGATAGAATAATGCATATTAGAGCTTTTAGTTCAAAAATTTGAGATAGTGATTCAGAAAGAAAAAAGGAATGATTATCATGAATTCTGTTTATTAGAATTCTGTTTATTAAAGAGTTAAAGATACGTTCTATTTATTTAATTTTTTTGATTTTTTTTGTTATTATTTTTTTGAGATGGAGTTTCACCCTTGTTGCCCAAGCTGGAGTGCAGTGGTGCGATCTCAGCTCGCTGCAACCTCCGCCTCCCGGGTTCAAGCAATTCTCCTGTCTCAGCCTCCTGAGTAGCTGGGATTACAGGCGCAGGCCACCACGCTCGACTAATTTTTTGTATTTTTTGTGGAAATGGGTTTAGCCAGGCTGGTCTTGAACTCCTGACCTCAGGTGATCTGCCCACCTCGGCCTCCCAAAGCTAGAATTACAGGCCTGAGCCACGGCGCCTGGCAAAGATGTGTTTTAGTATTTGCACTTGTGTGTTGGCAAAGAAAATAGGTTACTAAGCATGCTCTTATTGTAATACCCTTTGTAGTCACTCATTTGATGACACTGAGTAAGAATCTTTCCTCTGTTAATACGTCTTTGTTTAAAAGAAAATAAGTTACCTTTGTAGTCTTTGTACATTTTTCATTGCAGAAAGTCTCCCCTCTGCTGGGTAATAATTAATTTTGTAAAAGTGTTTAATCCAGTACTGATTATAGTCCCTTCTGAGCTGGATGAAAAGAAACTTCTGAATGTTTGTAACCACAGATTGATGATTTGGTTACAAAGACTCTCTATTGGTGATAGTTTCTGAGAACTGGAAGGTAAGCTTGTTCCTTGGGTGAGTCATCAGGTTGTCTTGCAGTCGGTCATATGTTTTCTTAACAACTGCTGTTGATTTCAGGTTTGAACAGGGTGAGCGTGTTTTGAAATGATCCAACAGATTCTTTTAGCTTATATATGGCTGCTGAATCTTACACACTTACTGTTATATGTATCACAAGGAGTGAAAGATTGAATTCTTTTTCTATCTATACCTTCCAAATCATTTCTCTTCTAATTTGTTTTTCAGGGGTAGTGAGGACTGGAAGTGGGGGTTAAAAAGGAGAAAAATAAATGAATCTGGGATATCATGAGTCTGCCTGTTTATGCCCCTGGACTAGAGCAGAACCAAAAGGACCTCCATGTGCTGATAGGATTAAATATGATTTCCCGGGGTGTTGATCTTGAGTAGTACTCCATGTGCATACATTCTAAAGGAACAAGTGAATTTTAGAAATGTCTGTGGTACAGTGTAGTGGTTAAAAGCATGGCTTATGAAATCATTCTGACCCCTGGTTCAAGTTCTAGCTTTGCCGTATACTGGAGGTGTTATTTTGGGCAAATTACTTAACCTCTCTGAGTAGAGTTTCCTCATCTGTAAAAGTGAAACTAAAATCCCACATACTTATACTGAGATAATACAGGTAACAGACAGCATAGTACCTACAGAACACATGGTAACAAATGCTAGTTATTGCATTCAGTTCAAGGGTGTAGTATACAAGGGGCTAGATAACAGGTGTTTAGGGGACAGTCAGAAATGAATCAGATATGAGCCCTAATTCTTCAGGAACTAGGGGAGAGGGCCTTGTAAACAAGTCACTGTAGTATTATCTAGAATGGAAGAAGTGCCAACTGAAGTACAAGCGAGGTGCTGTGGGGTGCATAAAGCAAGTGATTAATGCCAACTTTGGGGAAGTTAGGGCTAATTTTGTAAAACATTTGCCATTTGAGCTGAGTGTGTATTGCTGGGCCTAGAATGATGAGTAGGGCTTTTATGGGTGGAGAGTGGAGGAGAGTAGATTGTGGGCTGAAGAAAAGCACAGGGTTAATTAATGGCAGGGTGTGGTGGGAGAGAAGGCCGATAGATGACTTGTGGTTAGATTTTGGAGGGTTTTTCACACACAAGTGTTGAGACTATATTCTCATAGTCAGTGGGGAACCAAAGCAGGTGTTCGGTGTGAGCTCTGTTTTGCAATAATGTTTTGAAAGATGTATTGGAGAGGCAGGGAGTCTGATTACAAGGATGTTTCAGAAATTCAGGTGAGTGATGAAGACATTTGGAGAACAGAGTAAGAGGGGATTAAAAGGAGATAGAAGACAGATAATTCGAAACTAGGTGCCAAAGACAATGTTCATACCATTACTTGAGAGAGAGAAAATACAGGAGGAGAAGGTATGGGATAAATCGGATAGTCCAGCAATGGAGTGGGCTAATGGGTCTGGTGAGCTCAAAGATTAGTGGGAGATCTATCCAGCAATTGGAAATTCAGTTCTGAAAGAAGGAAGCTAACATTTATTGTGCACCCACTGTGTCTCAGGTTTTATGCTAAACATCTTTGCAAATTATTTATTGGTAGCAATTTTTTTTTTTTTTTTTTTGAGACAAAGTTTCACTCTCGTTGTCCAGGCTCAAGTGCAGTGGCACAATCTCAGCGCACTGCAACCTCCGCCCCCCTTCCCTTGCCCCCCATTTCAAGCACTTCTCCTGCCTCAGCCTCCCGAGTAGCTGGGATTACAGGCGCCCACCACCAAGCCCGGCTAATTTTTGTATTTTAGTAGAGACAGGGTTTCACCATGTTAACCAGGCTGGTCTCAAACTCCTGACTTAAGGAGATCCACCCACCTCAGTCTCCCGAAGTGCTGGGATTACAGGCGTGAGCCACCGTGCCTGGCCGCAAATAGTATTTTTAAGATGAAAAAGTAGGGGCTCAGAAGAGACCTGATATTTAAACATCAACTTTAATTTTAAAGCACGTCTCATTTTTATCTTTTCTCTTTCAGCTCAGAAGAATGGATACGTGAGTGAGTACCCGAGGCAGCGAGCAGGCTGCTCTGTGGGACATTTTTCATCAGTTTCCACCTCAGGCTTTCACTATGAGGAGAGAACAGCTCTTTAACTGGGTGGTTCTCCTTGTTACCTGAAGAGTGTCAAGGGAGTTTCCTTCTCCATTTTATTTCTCACGTTCTAGTATTCCTTTCCCTTCTGAGCTGCTTGAAAGTTAATGTCCTTTAAGATTTTTCTCTCTTGCTTCTGATGAAATGGAAACATTTGTTTTGGAGTGGGTAAAAACTTAATCTAATAAATCTTGTTTTAGTTCAATTGGAGAGGCCAAAGGGGCAGAGAGAATGCTGCTCTTTTCCTTAATGGTGTCCCCTTTATTAGATAATGAAATGTGTAATCCTTATGCCAAGCTCATGGATGCAGATAAAAATTAAGTCTGATCAGACTTTGAATGCCTTTTAAGGAATTTTTGTTATTACAAAAACCGCAGCACGCACACACGCACATGCACACGCACACATGGGCAAAAGCCCTTCCCCATATTACTTTCATTTTCCATTCTTGCAGTCTCTCTTCCTAGAGATAATTGCTATGGACAATTGTGTGTTTATCTCATTTAAATGTTTCTGACACCTGGGACCTTGGGAATAATTAGGCAAAGTAGCTAGAATTTGACCTTTTTCCTTTTCACCTAGGTATTTGATATCAGGGTTTATTACTGAGATTTCATAACTATGGGTTCTTCCTTTTTTTTTTTTTTTTCTGTTTTTAAGGCAGGGTCTCACTCTGCTTTCCAGGCTGGAGTACAGTGGCATGATCTCTGCTCACTGCACCTTCTGCCTCCTGAACTGAAGCAATCCTCTCACATCAGCTTCCTTAGCAGTTGGGACTACAGGTGTGCGCCACCACGCCTGGCTAATTTTTGTGTTTTGTGTACAGATGGGGTTTTGCCATGTTACTCAGGCTTGGGTTCTTATTTTTGACTGTGGTTTTGAAAGCCCCATAAATACAAAATTTAACTTACTTTAAATGCTGTTAGATCACCTTTCAAATTGGCAACATACCTAGGGTTATAATTTCAAGACCTTGTGTATCTCATTTGTTGCTAAACCAGTTCTGTTAGTTAATTTGTTACACAAATTTGACAGTTAACTGCAACAGTGGGCAAAAAGCTTCTTTTTCTTTCTTTTTTTCTTTTTTTAGATAGTCTTACTCTTTAGTCCATGCTAGAGTGCAGTGGCATGATTATAGCTCACTGCAGCCTCAAACTCCTGTGCTTGAGTAATCTTCCCACCAGAGTCTCCCAACACAGGCTCATGCCACCACGTGATCCTCCTGCCTCAACCTCCCAAAGGGCTGGGATTGTAGGCATGAACCACCTTGGCTGGCTGGCTTTCTTTCTCTCTCTCTCTCTCTCTCTTTTTCTTTCTTTCTTTCTTTCTTTCTTTCTTTCTTTCTTTCTTTCTTTCTTTCTTTCTTTCTTTCTTTCTTTCTTTCTTTCTCTTTCTTTCTTTCTTTCTTTCTTTCTTTCTTTCTTTCTTTCTTTCTTTCTTTCTTTCTCTTTCTTTTTCTTTCTTTTTCTTCTTTCTTTCTTTCTTCTCTCTCATTCTTTTATTCTTTATTTCTTCCTCTCTTTCTCTCTTTCTTCTCTCTCTCTCATTCTTTTTATTCTTTTTTTGAGATGGAGTCTCGCTCTGTCATCCAGGCTGGAGTGCAGTGGCGTAATCTCGGCTCACTGCAACCTTCACCTTCCGGGTTCAAGCGATTCTCCTGCCTCAGCCTCCTGAGTAGCTGGGACTACACGAGCATGCCACCACACCCGGCTAGTTGTTGTATTTTTAGTCGAGACAGGGTTTTGCCTTTTTGGACAGGCTGGTGTTGAACTCCTGACCTCAGGTGATCCAGTTGCCTCGGCCTCCCAAAGTGTTGGAATTACAGGCGTGAGCCACCACAACTGGCCTTTTCTTTTTCTTTTCTTTTTTTAAGAGGAGGAAGGGCACAGAAGAACTGAGAATAGAAATTAACATAGGTCAATTTTAGTTTGGTAACTATATTAATCTGTTAACTGCTTCATATGTTGAATGCTCATATAAATGTGCCAAATTTCTGTACAGAATCATGGGGTAAATGAATAGACTGGATATATCTTGTCCATTAAGAGGTCTCTTATGGTACTGTTTAAGGACATGGGTTTTGGACCCCAACAGACTTGTGTTCAAGCCAGTCTTGCCAGTAACTTGCTGTATGGTTTGGACAAGTTATTTAACCTCTCTGTTTCCTGAAATGAGGTAGATGGTTTCTGTGTTATAGGCTTATAACATAGTGAGGATCAAAGAGATGGTGCATGTAAAGTGGCTGGTACCAACTGAGTACTAAATAAATAAATAACAATTTTTTTTTTTTTTTTTTTTGAGAGGGTCTCACTCTGTTGCCAAGGCTGGAGTGTAGTGGCACAATCTCCATCTTCTGGGCTCAAGCAGTCCTCACATCTCAGTCTCCTGAGTAGCTGGAACTATAGTTGTGTGCTACCACACCTGGCTAATTTTTAAATTTTTGGTAGAGATGAGATCTCACGATGTCGCCTAGGCTGGTCTTGAATACTTGGGCGCAAATGATTCTCCTGCCTTGGCCTCCAAGTGCTGGAATGACAACGTGAGCTACTATGCCCAGCCAGTGATTCTTATTGCTGTTTTATCATTATCATCAAATAGAGAACCTATAATTTTGATCATGTATATTAGAGAATTTACCTGTTCTCACTTTTAAGCTATAACAAAGTAGGTGTCATTGATATTTCACTTTTTTTTGCACTGTAGGTTGTCAAAAGGAATATAGAAATACTGAGATAAGCTTTTTATAAAAAGTATAGAGATGGGGTTTAGCTGTGTTGCTGAGGCTGGTCTTGAACTCCTGGGCTCAAGTGATTTTCCCACCTTTGCCTTCCAGAGTGGTGGGATTACAGGTGTGGGCAACTATGCCTGGCCAAAATAAGCGTTTTAAAACGATGCAAATCTTAGTTATCTCTCTTAGTTGGCCAGCTTTTTAAGTAAGTTGAAAGAGTTCACCCAAAGAATAACACGGAGATTTTCTTTTGTTTTAGTAGTTCAACATCTCAAGTTCCTTTGGTGTTTCGAGTTTTGTTTCTACTCAGGAAAATGTTATCTAATGCATAAGACATTTTTAAAGGAGTATTCTAATTGTTCGCCAATGGGGAGGAAACAGCTTCAGTGGTGTTTCTTGTTGGTTGAGAACATATTATATATATTTTGGGGACTGAGGACAGATCAGGGATATTTCCACAGGGAAGGATTTGAGAGAAGGAAAAAAATATTTCTTAGAAATCTCAAAACTGTAGTCTGAAATTCCGTGAAAAGAAAATTGAAGAATTTTGTAATCAGAGTCATTGGAGATAAAGGGTCAGAAGGAATATTTTGTTGTAGGAAGTGTTACCTTCACGAGAAGATCCATAAATCCTGTTTTCATGAGCTAGAAGATATGCTAAAGAAAAAGGAATCTCAGAAGTAGACGGAAACAGGTTTTTTGTTTTTGTTTTGTAAAGACAAGGTCTTGCTTGGTCGCCCAGCCTGGTGGTCTTTTTTTTT
>NW_012101943.1:3043663-3045478 GCF_000951045.1 Mandrillus leucophaeus
ATTCTCCTGCCTCAGCCTCCCAAGTAGCTGGGACTACCGGTTCCTGCTATCTCGCATGGCTAATTTTGGATTTTTATTTTTTTGTAGACACGGGGTTTCACCATGTTGGCCAGCCTGGTATCAAACTCCTGATCTCAAGTGATCCACGTGCCTTGGCCTCTCAAAGTGCTGGGATTACAGGTGTAAGCCACCATGCCCAACACAGAGACACCCTCTATTTTCTTAGTTGCTTGATTCAAATACTTTTCGACATAACAATGCCTGTTAAAGAGCTGCATTGCTGTTTGGCATGCTAGAGCACACAGCTTTTACATCACACTGCAGGTAATTTTCCAGCCGCTTTTTCTCATCTACTTTCACTTTACTTTTTAAAATTTAAATTTACATTTTTAATTTTACTTTTCTGTCTTTAACCAGTCAGAATGCTAAGATTTGATGGTTAAATAAGACCAAGTATCAAATATTTAGTACGAACTCTCCATTTATCAATGTGGTTGCACAGAAATGGATGGTTCTTTGGAGGCAGAGTTAAAGAGAAACACAAACTCAAGAAGGACAGAAAGGAACTAATTTTGGGGAGATTTGAATTTTTAAAAAAAAATTCCACGAGAACAAGTATTTCCTTAACATTCTAGTATGAAAACCATTATCTAAAGTGGTTAAAAGAGATGTCATTTTTTTTTTTTTTAATCTTTCAGAGACAACATCTCACCCTGAGAAACCCAGCCAACTTTTATGTTTTTTGTAGAGACGGGGTTTTGCCATGTTTCCCAGGCTGGTCTCAAACTCCTGAGCTCAAGCCATCTGCCTGCCTCAGCCTCCCAAAGTGTTGGGATTACAGGTGTGAGCCACTGCACCTGGCCAACTTAAATTATATCTATATATAGATATCGTTTAAAAATTACATAATATTTAAGACCTATGAAAAAGTATAAATGATTATACAGTAAGTATATACTTGCTTTAGCATCCTAGTTCAGAAATAAAATATTGCTAATTTGGTTGTGACGTCTTCCTCCTCCCCAGAGGAAGCTGCTACACTGAATTTGGTGTTTATCATGCTTACGTGTTTCTTAACAATTTTGTTGCATATGAATGTTAAGGGTGATTTTCAAAGTATTTCACAGCTGGTGGTGTGTGGGCCTGGCCATGTCAAGTTGTACCAGCCTATTAGTCCGATCATGGATCCCTAAGAGATATTTTCAGATTGTATCCAGCCACGCACAATGGCTCATGCCTGTAATCCAAGCACTTTGGGAGGCTGAGGCAGGCGAATCACGAGGTCAGGAGTTCGAGACCATCCTGGCTAACATGGTGAAACCCTGTCTCTACTAAAAATACAAAAAATTAGCCAGGCATGGTGGCACATGCCTGTAATCCCAGCCACTTGGGAGGCTGAGGCAGGAGAATTACTTTAACCTGGGAGGTGGAGGTTGCAGTGAGCCAAGATGGTGTCACTGCACTGCAGCCTGGAGACAGAGCGAGACTCCGTCTCAAAAAAAAAAAAAAAAGATTATATCTAATTGACTGGGCATGGTGGCTCATGCCTATAATCCCAGGACTTTGGGAGGCCGAGGCGAGTGGATCACCTGAGGTCAGGAGTTTGAGACCAGCCTGGCCAATATGGTGAAATCCCATGTCTACTAAAAACACAAAATTAACTGGACGTGGTGGCAGTTGCCTGTAATCACCGTTACTTGGGAATCTGAGGCAGGAGGATTGCTTGAAACTGGGAGACAGAGGCTGTAGTCACCTAAGATCACACCATTGTACTCCAGCCTGGGCAACAGAGTGAGACTCTGCCTCAAAAAAAAA
>NW_012101943.1:3048383-3049135 GCF_000951045.1 Mandrillus leucophaeus
GTTCAAGCGATTCTCCTGCCTCAGCCTCCTGAGTAGCTGGGACTACACGAGCATGCCACCACACCCGGCTAGTTGTTGTATTTTTAGTCGAGACAGGGTTTTGCCTTTTTGGACAGGCTGGTGTTGAACTCCTGACCTCAGGTGATCCAGTTGCCTCGGCCTCCCAAAGTGTTGGAATTACAGGCGTGAGCCACCACAACTGGCCTTTTCTTTTTCTTTTCTTTTTTTAAGAGGAGGAAGGGCACAGAAGAACTGAGAATAGAAATTAACATAGGTCAATTTTAGTTTGGTAACTATATTAATCTGTTAACTGCTTCATATGTTGAATGCTCATATAAATGTGCCAAATTTCTGTACAGAATCATGGGGTAAATGAATAGACTGGATATATCTTGTCCATTAAGAGGTCTCTTATGGTACTGTTTAAGGACATGGGTTTTGGACCCCAACAGACTTGTGTTCAAGCCAGTCTTGCCAGTAACTTGCTGTATGGTTTGGACAAGTTATTTAACCTCTCTGTTTCCTGAAATGAGGTAGATGGTTTCTGTGTTATAGGCTTATAACATAGTGAGGATCAAAGAGATGGTGCATGTAAAGTGGCTGGTACCAACTGAGTACTAAATAAATAAATAACAATTTTTTTTTTTTTTTTTTTTTAGAGGGTCTCACTCTGTTGCCAAGGCTGGAGTGTAGTGGCACAATCTCCATCTTCTGGGCTCAAGCAGTCCTCACATCTCAGTCTCCTGAGTAGC
>NW_012101943.1:3049576-3052184 GCF_000951045.1 Mandrillus leucophaeus
AAAAGATTATATGTAATTAATATTACAATTTTACTGTATGTTGCACATTCTTCTGCAAGTTGCTTTCTTCCCTCTCAACTGTGAGATTCATCCATCTTGGTATATATGTAACTCTGATTCATTGATTTTCATTGTTTAATATTGCATTGTTTGAGTATGTCACAGTTTATCCATTCACTTATTTGTTGGTATTTAGTTTTTTATGTTTCCTTCTAGGACCCACCTGTTCACGTCTTTTATTTTCCTATTGGGTTGTTTGTCTTTTTCTTTTTGATTTGTAGGTCTATTGTTTTTGTAGTTTTCTGGAAACAGTTACTCATTAACATGCACATAAACCACATAATGACAGCTTTGCCTTTCCAATATTACTGGAGCTACATATAGCTACTCACATTTGAAAATGGGGATACTCTAATCAGACTGATGTGAAGTACGTAAGTAGAACTGTCTGAGTGTTAATATGCCAGTGACTGTAGATATAAACATATTTCTTTATTTAGAATGGATATGACTTGCATTTTTTTGGTAAAGATTAATTTCCCCATATTTCCGTAGTCATGCAGGTGAGGGTGTGGACCCTACAGTACTCTAAAGTGTGAGTACTTACCTTTGTAAGAAATCATAAGATTCTAATTTTTGTCTCCACTAACTACATAAAGCAGGATAATGGTTGGCACTATTGCTTCCTCATTGAACTGTGGACGAGTCTCAGCATGCAAAGGAAGTAGAAAGTGAATGGGAGGATGGCGGCTGTTGCTCAGAAGTTCTTTCCATAATTTGATTTATTTACACTGTTTGGGTTGTTCATGGCTTGGTTCTTCCTCCCTTTTTCCTCCAGTGAACGGTGACTTGACAGAGGTACGTGGGAGATTACTTGTTCTCTTGTTGGCTGCTTATATTTGCTTTCTGGAAGGTTATTGTTTTCAAGGATCTTAAGCACCAGGATTAGGACAGTTAAACCATTTGTTAGCTTGGAAAATGTCATCTTCCTCTTTATCCTGCTGTCCTGGCCGTGTGCTTCCTTCTCTCCCTTCCTGTACCTCTCTTCCTTACAGATTGCTTGCATTACGTATCTGTGAGATGTTGGTCTGTCTGAGTATTTAACATTTTGTTCATTGTAGTTCTTTAAAACCTTCTTATAGTTGCACAAAAAGACATAAACATTTAAAAGCATGTTTGGTACTGGAGGTTGCCTTTTCCTGGAGCATTGCATCTGATTTCCTTGTTATCAGTAGACTAAGTACTACTGAACACTGTGTCTCTCCCTGCCTGCCCTCCACTCCACTGTCTCTGCTCCCCACCTCCTGGCTCTGCAGGCCTCTTTTGTTGTTGGGAGCTAACAAAGTACCATAATTTGCTAGATGTTGCAGGAAGATGACAGGCCAAGGGGTTCCAGGAAGGATATCTATGTAACCTGCCTGAGCTCTCTTATCTTTAAAATTGCCACCTAACTAGCCTTGTATCTCTTGGGAATAGCCAGAACTTCAGAGTTAAGAATGTTGTTCAAAAGAAAGATGTTTATTTTTAGAGGCAGAAAATATTTTGAGCCTATTTGCCATAACTGCTTTTTTAAAGAAACAAAAACGAATGGACTTTACAAGTGGGTAACCTCAAAGGGAAAACAAAAATCTTGCAAGAAGATTTAGCAATATATAAAAGTTTGGAAAACAAACTTCATTAAGTAACTTTTTATGTTTGCTTAATCAAAATTAATATTGTAATTAGTCTGAAATTCTCTTTTTCCTTGCATTTCTTGCCAAATAACCTGATTTAATGACATAAGAAATAAAAAATGTCAAAGGGGAAAAGTATTTAAAGACATTTTGTTGTTAGTACAAAGGGTGTGGTGTTATCACTAGGAGACAAGCAGAGTTTTCAGAGATGGTGTCATCTAAATTAATTTTATCTTCTTCATGATCACATGGATTAAAAAAATTCAAACTTCTGATTTTTTTTTTTTTTTTAATGGGTTGTTGCTATGTTGTCCAGGCTGGAGTGCGGTGGCTACTCACAGGTGTGATCATGGTGCACGAAGCTTTAAACCCTTGGGCTCAAGTGATCCTCCTGCCTCAGCCTCCCAAGTAGCTGGGACTACAGGTGTACACCACTGTGCCATACTTTCAAGTCTTTGATTTTTAAGGAATCCTGATTTTATTTCAGCAGGATAATTTTTACTTTATGAGGCCCAGTTTCATGTAATGATGCAGCATGTGATACAGATAAAAATCAAAGACCAGAGCTAACAGAACGGCCCTTCCTTCTCATAGCATCTTTATGAACCGTTGTGAGTAAAGATGATTCCCCAAACCCTTTACAGATACTAAGTTCTATTTAAAGATTCACAATAACAATGACAACATTTTAGGGCTCTCTTCCAACACCATCACTTCCTCCTTCTCCTGGGAAGTTAAGCTTGGGGTGGAGGAGGTGCAGTGGTATTCCTGTGGACTAGCACGCCCATGCTGTTGCCTGCGTTTGGAAACACAGACCTTTATGGGGACACTGAGCAATGGGATTGGTGATGTAGAAATACGTTGATGGAGACTAACAGAATAGAAAAAGAAAATGAATTAAGTAACACTTGTCAACCTCAGCCAGTCATGGGGGG
>NW_012101943.1:3054519-3056309 GCF_000951045.1 Mandrillus leucophaeus
TATTTTTAGTAGAGACAGGGTTTCACCGTGTTAGCTAGGATGGCCTCGATCTCCTGACCTTGTGATCTGCCCGCCTTGGCCTCCCAAAGTGCTGGGATTACAGGTGTGAGCCACCACGCCCGGTCGTGGAGCTTGGTATTTAACAGTGGAGTTGGGGATCAAAGAGGCGTTATCTTTCATGAGTATATGTTTTCCCTATGTGTGTGTTCTTTGCTTTCTTATTCTCTGTGTCTGTGTCTTTTTCCCTGTGTTTCCTTGACAGTTCTACTTTATGACTGTCTATAAGGTGTGGTGTTCTGTATTTCATAGTGAAGGTCATTTGCATTAGTTACACTTTTTTTTTTTTTTTTAAATTAAAACTTTTTTTTGAGACAGGGTCTCATTCTGTTACCCAGGCTGGAGTGCAGTGGCATCATCACAGCTTATTGCAGCCTCGACCTCCTGGGCTCAAGTGATCCTCCCACCTTAGCCTCCCTTGAGTAGCTGGGACTACAGGTGTGTGCCACCACACCTGGTTAAGTTTTTTTTTTTTTTTTTTGGTAGAGATGAAATCTTACTGTGTTACCCAGGCTGGTGTCAAACTCCTGGCCTGAAGTGATCCACCTGCCTTGGCCTCCCAAAGTGCTAGGATTATAGGCTTTAGTCATCACACCCAGCCTAGCATGGTGTTCTTTGGATGGTGAGTGGCTGGGTGAATAAGAAATGGCACCTGTGGCAACATGATCGTGATCTCCACCCTGTGAGACTGGCGTGTCTAGATCTCCTTGGCCTGTACTTGGTACACCCACACAACCCGATAAAGCCAGTAGCCCTGGTAAGAGGCTTGCGTGTGGAGGCAGTGAACACCTTTACGGGGAGCTGGGGAGGATTGCTTGATTGTCTAGAGAAGTTGGTTAATGTCTCGTATTTGGGGCCACACAAGAATCATTTGCTGATAATCATTTGCTGACAGGCATTCTACCTGGATTCTGGTCATTTTGTTTCTGCTGCTGAAGCCTCCTTTTATTTTTTTTCTGTATTTTTATTTTTTTTGAGACAGAGTCTCACTCTGTTACCCAGGCTGGAGTGCAGTGGTGCGATCTCAACTCACTGCAGCTTTCACTTCCCAGGTTGAAGCAATTCTCCTGCCTCAGCCTCCTGAGTAGCTGGGATTACAGGCGTCTGCCATCAGTCCCGGCTAAATTTTGTATTTTTAGTAGGGATGAGGTTTCATCATGTTGGCCAGTCTTTTCTCGAACTCTCCTGACCTCAGGTGATCCACCTGCCTCGGCCTCCCAAAGCGTTGGGGTTACAGGCGTGAGCCACTGTGCTCAACTTGAAGCCTCTTTTAAAAGCAGTGATCAAAAAAGAAAAAAATCTAGGCATAACTCTTAAATTATCTGACTGAAGCCATTAAATGATACAGTTTGGACAGGTGTGGTAGCTCATGCCTTGATCCCAGTGCTTTGGGAGGCTGAGGTGGGAGGCTTGCTTGAGGCCAAGACCAGACTGGGCAACATAGCAAGACCCTGTCTTTACCATAAAAAGGTCAGTTGGGTGTGGTGGTATGTGCTAAGGAGTTTAAAGGAGCACTAACTGCCTCATGAGCCAAGAAGACTAATGGGAGAAACTGAAGAACCATACCATGATCTACCCCAACCTTGAGTTGGGCTAATTTATCTCAATAACAAAAGACATTGAAAAGTCTCCTTTTGTGCAAGTTTTATCAGAAGATTGATTTAAAAACCTTTTTTTTTTTTTTTTTTTTGTAGAGGATGACTCCCTTAGCAAGCAGGAAAAGAAGACTCAAC
>NW_012101943.1:3059340-3060632 GCF_000951045.1 Mandrillus leucophaeus
ACCTTAGCCTCCCTTGAGTAGCTGGGACTACAGGCTCTCACCACCACGCCCGGCTAATTTTTTGTATTTTTAGTAGAGATGGGGTTCCACCATGTTAGCCATGATGGTCTCAATCTCCTGACCTCGTGATCCGCCCACTTCGGCCTCCCAAAGTGCTGGGATTATAGGCGTGAGCCACCGCACCTGGCCCTCAAGTATGTTCCTTTTAACTGCATTGCTAATCTTATCAAATAAACTGAGAGAATACAGTGAGTTGTTCAAAGCCTCCCAGTGAGTCAGGGAACAAATAAGACAGATCAGAAACCACTGTCCCTGGATACCCAGACTGTTACTTAGTCCAACAGACCTGTTATTGAGGATTAACATCCACTCAGAGCCAGAAATAGACCAATTGAGACTAAATCAGTTTTGATTGTTGGTCTCTAAGGTTGAAGGGATGAGGGATACATTAATTTGCTGGGCAATTGATTTTCCCTTGGGATAAGAGAAAAACAAGACCAAAATTTTCAGTCATCAAAAATGGCACAGCCACTTTCGTTAATAAATTATGTTTGGGTTTGGAAAACTTCCAGCCCTATAAATAGATTATGGGAAGCCTTCAGGGAGAGAAAAAAAGATGCACCACGACTGCTTTCATATAAAAAAAAATAGCAGCCCCATTGAACTTGGAGAAAAAAATGAGAGGCCTATAACCTAGAACTTTGGTCAAAATAAGAACTGTGATTCATAGCTGAAACTTTACTTTTTAAGTTTGTTACCATTCACTTCCAAGTTTAGAAGGGATAGGTCAAAAGTTTGGCAGGAGGATTTTTGGGAACGATTTGTACAAACAGGAGATTTCTGAGCAGTTCTATTTTTCCTGTTGAGAGGTGGTTAATTTGGTTGCTTACATTCTCATATTTTGCCATAGTAGAGATTAAGAAAACCACTGGAGTGGAAATGAGAACCATCTCCACATTTTAATATTGTGATTGAAATAGAATTATGGAATGCTTCTGAAGATCTACAATGTTGTAAAGTGACACCATTCTGATTTTCTGGGCTTCTCATAGGAATGTTGATAAAGTCAGCAAGTGGAGCTTGGTGTCTCCGTGTGTGTGTGTGTGTGTGTGTGTGTGTATATTTTTTTTTTTCTTTTTGAGATGGAGTCTCACTCTGTCGCCCAGGCTGGAGCGCAGTGGCGCGATCTCAGCTCACTGCAAGCTCCGCCTTCCAGGTTCACGCCATTCTCCTGCCTCAGCCTCCTGAGTAGCTGGGACTACAGGCGCCCGCCACCATGCCTGGCTAATTTT
>NW_012101943.1:3064737-3075811 GCF_000951045.1 Mandrillus leucophaeus
CTCTGAAAATTAACCTTTGTGCATTCTTCACTAGAGTCAGCTCCAGTGAACCTGAACTGTGGGTAGACGAAGGAGTCAGGCACAGATCCAGGCCATGAATTCTTGGGAGAAGCAGTCGGAGCCCACAAAGAGTCTCCATCCCCTGAATTCTGACTGTTACCATAAATAGTGGGTAGCTGTTCATTTCTTCCAGGAAAGGCCCAGGCGGCCGGTGTATCCTATAAAGGAAGCTGGGAAGGTGGGAAAGCCGATCTGGCTGACCGTTAATTGTGCACAGATAGAGAAGGGAGAGTGGTAATATGCAACTTTAGTAAGGAACAAAGGGGCTTCCAAAAGTTCACTTGCTCCAGCCTGAGACAGAGGAGGTAAAATAAATCTATTCAGATAAATAAGCAACAGAGGACAAAAGTATTTTTGTGTTTTCCCTTTGGTATCCACAGATAGCATATTTTACAAATACCTCAAGATTAAATTCTTCAATTAGTCTGAAAAAGCAACACAAGAGAATTCAACAAATGAGCCAAGGTTATAGTGGGGATACTTGGGTTTATAGCACCAACCAGCAAAGGATATCACAGTGGCATAGAAATTAAATCTCTAAGCTTAGGTTTATTCTTTTTATTAACCACAAGTCACATTCTTAAGAAAACATTTTCTTCTCTGGTTACGTTTTATTTTATGGATGAGAGCTTTCTAAATTTTATTTTCTTATATTATTAAATTTTCTTATTTCACTTGATGGAAGGGATGTGACAAAGGTTGACGTTAAGTGGTTTTATTTATTTATTTATTTAATTTTTTTGAGACAGGGTCTCACTCTGTTGCCCAGACTGGAGTGCAGTAGCATGATCTCGGCTCACCTCAACCTCCGTCTCCCAGGCTCAGGTGATTCTCCTGCCTCAGCCTCTCGAGTACCTGCGATTACAGGTGTGCACTGCTACCGCCTGGCTAATGTTTGTATTTTTAGTAGACACAGGGTTTTGCCATGTTGGCCAGGGTGGTCTTGAACTCGTGACCTCAAATCATCCACTCGCCTTGGCCTCCCAAAGTGCTGGCATTACAGGTGTGAGCCACCATGCCTGGCTGAAGTGGTTTTAAAAAATGTGTGTGGGTTACATATTTTTCATTTAGAAGATGAGGTAGCAATAATGCTAAAAGACTTTGACTAAGAATTCTATGTAAAAAAAAAAAGAATTCTATGTTATATCAACTACCACAACTATTTTTATTTTTATTTTTGTCCTTTATCTTTTAATGGTTGTTTATATGCATATATATTTATATGGTTACATTCCTGTTGAATATCAACATTGGATTCTGTTGATCTTAGTATTTTCTTATTTAATATTTTCTATAGTCTTTAATTTTTTTTTTTTTTTTTTAAAGATAGGGTCTCACTCTGGTGCCCAGGCTGGAGTATAGTGGTGTAATCATGGCCCACTGCAGCCTTAACTTCCTGGTCTCAAGCAGTCCTCTAGGCTAAGCTTCCCAAGTAGCTGAGACTACAGGCATGTGCCACCGTGACTGGCTAATTAAAAAAAAAATTTTTTTTTTTTTTGAGACGGAGTCTCGCTCTGTCTCCCAAGCTGGAGTGCAGTGGTGCGATCTCAGCTCACCGCAACCTCTCTCTCCCAAGTTCAAGCAATTTTTCTGCCTCAGCCTCCTGAGTAGTTGAGATTACAGGAATGTACCACCACACCGAGCTAATTTTTTTGTACTTTTAGTAGAGATAGGGTTTCACCATATTGGCCAGGCTGGTTTCGAACTCCTGACCTTGTGATCTGCCTGCCTCGGCCTCCCAAAGTGCTGGGATTACAGGTGTGAGCCAATGTGCCTGGCAATTTTTTTTTTTTTTTTTTTTTTTAGAGACAGATTTTCTCTATGTTGGCTAGGCTGGTCCTGAACTCCTGGGCTCAAGCAGTCTGCCTGCCTTGGCTTCCCAAAATGTTGGGCTTGTAGGTGTGAGCCACCACACCCAGCCAAAGGAAACTTTTATGTTTTTGAATTACCTGTGAAGCTATTACCAGGATGATTGTTTGTCTTCAGTTACTTTGTGGGATATTGCTATAGAATAAAAATTTGGGCCAGGCACAGTGGCTCACGGCTGTAATCCCAGCACTTTGGGAGGATCGTTTGAAGACAGGAGTTTGAGACCAGCCTAGGCAACACAGTGAGACCCTGTCTCTGCAATAAACAAAACAAAACAATCTGATCTTTTGAGTTAGAGATATAATACAGATTAATTTATGTGTCATGTATGTTTATGTATATTTATATAAATGTATATTTATGGATAATTTTATACTTATATAAATATATAATTGTAAGTGTATATATATTTCTAAAGAATTGGAAAAAAATCCAAATTAATTTCTCTCTTAGTTAATTAATCTGCCACATCAGGAAATCTTTTGCTTCATTTCATGCGGATGTCCAGTGGATAAGATGTTGCTTATTCAAAACCACTCAAAGAAACACAAGCTTTGCATAGCCTTAGTAATATGGCCTTGCAGAAACCATTAGAACAATGGCACCATTACCGATGTTTGTTATTGGAAACCAACATATTTCTGATTGACCAGCATATATAGACTATTGAATTATGGAGACCGTTAGCCTTATGGGAATTTTATTCCTCTTTAGAATAGTGTTTGAAAGGAAGAGTTTAAAATCCAAGCATTTCACTGAGGAGAGATAATAAGGCCTACAACCCTGCTGCAGTTTACAGTTTATTGGTCATGCTTTGTGTGAATTATTTGAGCCTTCTAGCAAGCCCTGTGATGCAGGTGGAGCTGTAGATCCTTGTGTAACAGCAGAGGAAGTGGAAGCTCAGCCACCTGCTTTGGTCACGGAATGGGTACACAGAAGAGGGGATGAGAAGCAGTCAGCTCTTTGCATCCTGACAAATGTCAACTTGAACAATGTCATCGTTAGGATGAATTAGTGAGCAGCTAAAATTCCATTTATGGTTTTAATTAGAGATGAGTATACTAATTGATATTAATAATGATGTTAAGTCACCAAAGAAAACTTAAAACATATTCCGTGTATTGTATTTAGTAGGTCAAGGGATTTCTGTCACTCTTGATTAAAAACAAATAGTCATGTTACTGAATGAGTAACATGTGGAGACCGGGTGAGCGGTGGCTCACACCAGTAATCCCAGCACTTTGAGAGGCCAAGGTGAAAGGATCGCTTGAGCCCAGGAGTTCAAAACCAGCCTGGATAACACAGGGAGACCTCGTCTCTATACAAAGTTAGATAACATAGGGAGACCTCGTCTCTACACAAAGTTAAAAAAAAAATTATTTGGGTGTGGTGTCACACACCTGTGGACCCAGCTACTTGGGAGGCTGAGGTGGGAGGATTGATTAAAAACAAATAGTCATGTTACTGAATGAGTAACATGTGGAGGCTGGGAGAGCGGTGGCTTACACCAGTAATCCCAGCACTTTGAGAGGCCAAGGTAAAAGGATCACTTCAGTCCAGGCGTTTGCGACCAGCCTGGATAACACAGGGAGACCTCATCTCTACACAAAGTAAAAAAAAAAAAAAAAAATTAGCTGGGTGTGGTGTCACATGCCTGTGGTCCCAGCTACTTGGGAGGCTGAGGTGGGAGGATTGCTTGAGTCTGGGATATTGAGGCTGCAGTGAGCTATGATGGTGCCACTGCACTCCAGCCTGTGTGACAGAATGGGCCCCTATCTCAAAAACAAAACAAAACAAAAAAAAACCAATTGTTTGTGGAAAGGTTACTTATCCTGATCATCTCATTTTGGTATTATATGAAATAGAGGTTGAGACTGTGGACTCAGGATGGAGCTCAGAGACACAGTGGCTCTTAGGATAAAGCACTTTTACTTCCATGAGCCTTGGTTTTATCTATAAATTGTTGATATGGTTAGTATCCATGTCAGAGAAGTTTTATAAGGATTAAATGACATAATGTATATAAATGCTTAGTGCATAGCAAGCGCTTTTTTTTTTTTTTTAAAGGAATTAGGTGGTATTTATTGCAAATATGCTTCTTTATTCTTTTACATTTTATTTATTTATTATTTATTTATTTTTTTTTTGAGATGGAACCTTGCTCTGTCTCCCAGGCTAGAGTGCAGTAGCGTGATCTGGGCTCTCTGCAACCTCTGCCTCCCGGGTTCAAGTGATTCTTCTGCCTCGGCCTCCTGAGTAGCTGGGACTACAGGCACACACCACCACACCTAGCTGATTTTTGTATTTTTAGTAGAGACGTGGTTTTGCCATGTTGACCAAGCTGGTCTTGAACTCCTGATGTCAAGTGATCTGCCAGTCTTGGCCTCCCAAAGTGCTAGGATTACAGGCGTGACCCACCACACCTGGCCTATTTATTCATTTATTAAAGTCAGGGTCTCGCTCTGTTACCCAGGCTGGAGTGCAGTGGTGCAAATCATGGCTCACTGCAGCCTCAATCACCAGGCTCAGATGAGGCTCCTACCTCAGCCTCCCAGGGAACTGGGACTGCGTGCACCTGCACACCTGGCTAACTTTTTTTGGTGTTTTTTTGTAGAGATGGGGTTTTGTTATGTTGTCCAGGCTGGTCTTGAACTCCTGGGCTCAAGAAATCCTCCCACCTTGGCCTCCCAAAGTGCTGAGATTACAGGTGTGCACCACTGCACCCGGCCTTTATTGTACTCTTGATGTGAGGAAATGTCTGTAAATCAAGGCTGAAAATACAAAAAAAAAATTATATTGGATGATAAATTCTCTCCTCTACAGGGGTAATTTGAATTTGGGAAAAATTGTTCCAGACACAAGCTTGAAGTTTTCTGAACTAAAATATAAATGTAGCCTTGGTTATATTGCTTATAATACAGAAGCTGGCAAACTTTTTTTTTTTTTTTTTTTTTGCATGGGTGTGAGGGGAGTTGGGGAAGTGTGAACTCTTTCTGAAATGAAAAAATATATTGTGCTCTCAGGAAGAGATTTTGTTTTGTGTGCAGAGTCATTGAGTGGTGATGGGTGGCCCAGGGAGAGCTGAGAGGTGGGCCCTTGGTGTGGCCCAGGAGATGAAGGAAAGCCGCTCAGGGCAAAGCTTAGAGAGGAGCCACAGCCAGAGTGGCAGGGCCAGAGGGGCACCCTGAGCTGCTTTCCCCTCCTGGAGTATTGAGGGTAAGTAAAATGGAGAAAGCAGGCCCTATCGTAGATGACAGTGGAGAAGGTGGAATTTCTAGACCTAGAGAGCAGGCCAGTGCTGCTACAGAAGCCTTCCGGGGGTACTTGGAGCAGTTTCAGTGACATGACCTGAGTCCTGTAGGAAAGGCTTTTCTTCTGAAGATAGAAAAACTAAGAAAAGGGTAAAGGTAGGAGGTACTCGTTGAGAGTGCTTAATGATTCTGTCCATCTATCTCTCCAGTAACTCCTTGCACATCCCCTTGGTACCTGCTTTGCATCAGACTTGATGTTTGAAACTGGATGCAAAGAAGAAAGTGGTACTGTAAGGAGCTTAGGGTGCAGTGAGGTCTCAGACACAGAGATGTGTCTGAGACAAGTGTGGTAGATATGCTGAGATTGTGGCATGGGGTGTGTAGTGGGCACCAAGGCCGATCACCTCACTCTGCCTGGGTCAGCTGGAGTCGTCCATATGGATGGGATAGGCGAGACTGTGTGTGCAAAGATGGGAAGGTGAGAGAGAACCTGGGGCCTTAAAGAGGGCTTCAATTCTTTGGCCATGTTTGTAGGCTTAGGGCCTATGTGAGAGTGTCAAAAGACAGGGATGAAGTAGGAAGGCCCCAGATGTTGAATTTTAAATGCAGTTGATAGGAAGCCTTTGAAATATTTTAAGCAGAGAAGTAGCCAGAGCAGTGGTTTTCAGAGCTTAATGTGGTGGATGCTGTGGTGTACTGTCCAGATTCGCTTCCAAGAAAGACTCGATGCCCAGCCTCTTGGGAGTGACCCCTTTAGCCATTGCCTCAGCTGCAGTGAACCACCTTACTCAAAGGTGGGAGGTGGAGGGTCCCACACCCAGGGACTAATGAGGTGGGAGTAGGAAGGTTGAGCCATCTAGGCCCAACTTAGGACAACTCTGAGAGCCATGTTCCCTCCAGAGCTCACCATGGGGTTGGTAGAGGCCATTATTGAGCCTGCGTTGCATCTCAACTTTCTCCTCTGCCCACTCCTGCTTCCTTCTCTACTCCAGCAATCTGGGCCTTTCTCACTGTCTCTCTCAGTGAAGTTGGCAAGGCTCTATTTGGTGTCCCTTGATGTGCTTAGGGCTGGCAATTGTTTCCAGGTGGGGAGCACAGACAATCATGGGGCTCACCTTGTCCATTTACCTTCTCTGAAGGATGACACTCTTGCATTGCCTGTTGCAGCCTCAACATAATTGTTTCCTATATTTTTTCCAATTTTCTAGTTGTTTACAGAAAAATGTTAATTCTGGACCCTGTAACTCCCAAATGGCCAGAGCTGAAGTTACTTCTTCTGTTTTTAATTTAAATATATGTTTTTTGAGACAGGGTCTTGCTCTGTCACCCAGGCTGGTCTGCAGTGGCGTGATCATAGCTCACTGCAGCCTCAAACTCCTGGGTTCAAGCAGTCCTACCTCAGCATCCTGAGTAAACCTGTTTTACTCTGAATATATTGAACTGGGAGATGTTGAGGTAATTATGCTGCTAGCTATATACGCATTCAACAACAGCTTGCATTTATTGACTACTTGCTGTGTGCCAGGTTTTCGATTAGGTACCAGGGTCATCAAAATGAAGGATAGTAGTCCTTCCCCATGGGGAGATAATAGTCTAATGAATACTTAATTGAAGCTGAGGGAATATGCGAGAATATGCGAGCTAAATAGATGCTGATTTTCTTAATTGGACGCGGCCTTCCTCGCTCCCTCGTTTGCCAGTATGGGATCTTGTTTTATAGTGGAGTGCTTGAGCCCTACACCACCTGTGTTGTGCTAACACAGATAATGATGCCATTTCACAGAGTGAAAGTAGTTTTAACATCCTTACTGCTTGTTTTTCAAATAGGATTCAAAATGCACTGTTGGGTGGACTCACTACCTACAAAAACATACATACAGGGAAACACACACACAAACTTATCACCTCTGTTTACTATCTTTGGCCCAGGAGTGAGGACACTAATGCATCAACAGGAAGATGTGTGCTTAGGTAACTGAGAGCTAATGGTCCTTATTTTTTCTTTTGGCTTTATGATCTTCAGCTAGGTAATGACTTTTTATTAGAATAGTTGATTATAATTTATATAAGACAGGGTGAAATGCGTGCTTTGTTGTCCACTTGTTTATTATGTGGAATTTTCTTCCTTTTTTTAAATCATAGACTTTGATTTTAAGAGGAAGGTAGAACAATGTAATTGTTTTAAGAATACATTGTGTGATTATTTGGTGCAAAGTCAATTATTAGGTGCACAGTTTATCTACTGGATGTATATCAATTTTATATTTTGTAATTAGATGTCTCAACTGACAGAATTTATCTTGTACTTATTGGAGTAGTAGCCTTATTAATTTTGTGTTTTAAATGATATGGACTGTTCATTCTCTTTTGAGGTGGAGTCTTGCTCTGTCGCCCAGGCTGGAGTGCAATGGTGCAATCTCGGCTCTATGCAACCTCTTCCTTCCGGGTTCAAGTGATTCTCCTGCCTCAGCCTCCCAAGTAGCTGGGACTACAGGTGTGCTCCACCATGCCTGGCTAATTTTTGTATTTTTAGTAGCGACAGAGTTTCACCATGTTGAACGGGCTGGTCTCAAACTCCTGGCACCAAGTGATCCACCGGCCTCAGTCTCCCAAAGTGTTGGGATTACAAGTGTGAGCCACTGCCTGGCCATCATTACTAATTAAAGAATTAGTAATGAATTTATAAAGAAAAAAAGAATTTGTGACCAGGAATGGTGGCTCACGCCTGTAATCCCAGCAGGGAGGCCAAGGTGGCTAGATCACAAGGTCAGGAGCTCAAGACTGTCCTGGCCAACATGGTGAAACCCCATCTTTACCAAAAAATACAGAAATTAGCTGGGCGTGGTGGCCTGTGCCTGTAGTCCCAGCTACTGAGGAGGCTGAGGCAGGAGAGTTGCTTGAACCGGGGAGGCGGAGGTTGCAGTGAGCCGAGATCGTACCACTGTACTCCAACCGGGCAACAGAGCGAGACTCCATCTCAAAAAAAAAAAAAAAAAAAAAAAGAAAAAAGAATTTGTAAAGAAACCCTAAATGTATGGAAATAATAATCATTTGGAGAAAGAAATGACATTTGTGACATTTTTCAATACTAAAGAGAATTTTCCCTCTAGTTTCCATACTGTCAGAGAACATCACTTAACTTTTCCAGTAGGAAGCCAGGTTTGAACTGATCCTACACCCTCTGTGGGTCCCTAGGGAAGGTGTTCAGCTTGTGGCTGTGGAAGAGAGAGCCCAGCTGATTGTCCTTCAGGAGGATCCAGAGACACTACCCTCACCCAGGCCTCACTGACATTGCCAGCCAGACTGAAGATTTATCACAACCCAGAAGAACTTAGTAACTGAACTGGAAGATATGTAACTTCTAGAGCAGCAAGAAACTGTTTTTTTTCTTTTTCTCATTCCTGATATTTGAAATATGCTTTAATATTGGTGAGATGGTTGGACTTGGTGCTTTTGTGGACTACTGTGAGTACTGCTTTTTTTTTTTTTTTTTTGAGGCAGAGTCTTGCTCTTTCGTCTAGGCTGGAGTGCATTGGTGCCATCTTGGCTCACTGCAGCCTCCGCCTCCTGGGTTCAAGCAGTTCTCCTGCCTCAGCCTCCTGAGTAGCTGGGATTATAGGATTGTGCCACCACGCCTGGCTAATTTTTATATTTTTTGCAGAGATGGAGTTTCACCACGTTTGCCAGGCTTGTCTTGAATTCCTGACCTCAAGTGATCCACCTGCCTTGGCCTCCCAAAGTGCTGGGATTACAGGCGTGAGCCACCATACCTGGCTGAGTCCTGGTTTTTATAGTGTCATAAAATGACACTTATTTAGCTGGAAGAGCTCATAATGTCTAGCTCCACCCTTATGTTATGGATGAGAAAACTAGGGACCGAGTATGTTCAGTACATTCTGTACAAGCTTGGGACAGAATGAGGGCCAAAACTCAGGCCTGCTAAGCCACCAGTCCAGGAGTGATTCTACAACATGGTATTGCCCCCTCATAAGACCATTCAGCTTCCCAGACTGTACTTGGTGTGGCTTCGGGTATCCCAGGCCTGGATAGGGGGCACCGTCCTTTACTGGCCAGCCAGCCAGCAGCTGTGTGTGCTGGTCCCTGCTTCTCTCGCCATGAGCTGGGATTTTGAGGCCAGGCTTGGTTATATTTTAGCCTGGATGAGCCTGGGTCCTTGTTACTGCTGCTCATTCACCATTCCTGCCCTACTGGAAATTAACCTCAGAGTATCACTCACCTAATTATTTTATTTAATTTGCACAGCACAGAGCTGAAGCACAGTGGTGACAATGGCTGGGAATCAAGTCAGGTGAGGTAGCCTATATCCCATCTTGCTGACTACCCAGTGTAGTGCCTGGAACATACAAACTGCACATTCATACTTTTTGGGTAAATTATTGACAAGTAAAAATGAACGAAAGCTAAACAGTAACAGAACATTTTCTACCCTTTGTCTTCTTGAGATGTTTTAGGAGACTAATCCTTGTTGTTCTTTTCTAATTTAAATTTTTATGAACAATCAAGATGTAACGCAGGCATTAAGATTATTTCTGAGAGATTAAGAACATGGAAATACTGATGCTTAATATTTGGCAGAACCAAAAAAATTATGATATAATATAA
Source organism: Mandrillus leucophaeus (assembly GCF_000951045.1). Classification (NCBI taxonomy): domain Eukaryota; kingdom Metazoa; phylum Chordata; class Mammalia; order Primates; family Cercopithecidae; genus Mandrillus; species Mandrillus leucophaeus. The sequence goes on from NW_012101943.1 coordinate 3,074,541, forward strand.
TTACAACTCTGTAAAAACAAAGTAGGCCGAGTGGGGTGTCACATGTCTGTAATCCCAGCACTTTGGGAGGCCGAGGCAGGTGGATTGCCTGAACTCCTGGATTGCCAGGAGTTCGACACCACCTTGGGCAACATGGTGAAACCTCGTCTCTACTAAAATACAAAAAAAAAAAAAAAAAGTTAAAGACCTATGATAAAGACAAAAATTATCTAAAAATTCACTGGTGGCATTTGGATGGTGAAACTAGGGGTATAGTTTTTTCTTTTCTTTTTTTGTAGTTTTCTGGAACATTAAAAATTAATAAGCTTCTCTTTTATAGTACAAAAATCCTCTTAAAATAAATACAATGTATATTCCATTTTGTAGAAAATAAATTGAATGACAGTTTGACTTTCTATCCTTACAGAATATGTAACTTACAGTATTTTAAAAAATCCTCTAAAAATAGCTGGATACATTTCTTAACCACTGGCTCTGTTGTGGTGGTGGTGTAGGGGAGGAAAGGGGTGATACCTTTCTTCACCCATCATAAGGGTCATGGCTGACACTTCTATCTGTAACAAAAGACAGGTTAACTAGAGAAAAGCATACTAAGCATTATTGTTAAAGTATAATTAATAATTCTCCTATTAAAGTATGATTTTTATTTTAAAATATTTATATTTTGGAGTCAGGGTCTTGTTCTGTTGCCCAGGCTGGAGTGCAGTGGCACAATCATAGCTCACTTTAGCCTCAAACTCCTGAGCTCAAGGGATTCTCTTTTTTCAGCCTCTTAAGCAGCTGGAACCACAGATGCAGGCCACGGCCCCAGGCTAATTATTTCCATTTTTGGTAAAGACAGGGTCTCCCTATGTTGCCTGGGCTGGTGTGAAACTCCTGGGCTCAAGTGATCCTCCCACCTTGGCCTCCTAAAGTGCTGGGATTACATATGTGAGCCACTGTATCCGGCCCACACTGAAGTATTTAGTCACAGTTTTACATGACACAAGAGTCTTCAGAATGAAGGCCCAAAGATGTCAGGGTGAAGACTCAGGGTGAAGTATCCATTTTTATGTTATGGTTCGATCCATGGACAACTATGTATAAATATAATCAGACAAAAAGGATAGGATCTAGTAGTGACAGACTGAGGGGGAAACTCATTCAAATTCTTCTTGGCCTCTCTCTGCAGCATTCCTTCCATCCAGGTATGGGGCAGGACCCCTTTCTGGAGTGGTTGGGTATTTTCTTTTTGTTGTTGCTGCTGCTGTTGTGTTTTTTTTTTTTTTTTT
>NW_012101943.1:3077246-3080018 GCF_000951045.1 Mandrillus leucophaeus
TGGAGATTAAAGTGCCTTCTTCATTGATGGGAATTGTTAAGAGACATCCTCCTTGTCCTGGTGCAGCAGAGGGGGACACCTTTACAAATGGAAATTTCCTTTATACATGTAAATTTCCTTTACAAAGAGAAAAAAGCTCTGTTTTTAGAGCTTGCTTGCTGTTCTCAGTTGCCTTCAGCTCAAAATAATCTTTATGCCAAAGAGGAATATTTTGGGGTGACATTCTGGCCCCCTTTACAATTTTATATGGATATATGATTCAGGGCTGTAGTGAGACTTGGACATTACAAGACAAAACAGACCCTTATCTGAAAAAGATTGCTTTTGCTAACTTCCTCTGTAAGGGAACACAGTTAAAGAGAAAGAATGGGTCCTGGCCAAGCAGCAGCTGGTGCCTCTGTTGATAAAAGCACGTGTAATTTGGGTCGGTTATAGTAGTGTGGGCCAAAAGGAAAAAGCAAATCACTCTGCCTTTGCCCATTTGTAATAATAAATTAATTTCTGCATGTGAAAGCATCTCTGCAGCTGCCACTAGAATTGGCAAATATTTTTCTCAAGAAATAGTTTGTTTCAGAAACAAACTTCTGATTTTAACAGCTAACATATTTTTGGCTGTCATAAGTGTTTGCTGCCAAATATTTCAAATTTAGAGATATTTCTTTTAAATATCTTAGGGAGACTAGTGTTTGGAATTTTAAAATAACAATCCTTCATCAGTGGGAAAATGCTACACAACAGAAACGTGTAAAAATGCTCATGCAGTTATATTATTCAAATGCTTGACAAACATACTGTTACAATCACAGTGAAATCCTGCATGATTTTCCCCAAGCATTTCTTTTCTTCTTAGAATTTTGCCAGTTGTATTTGAAACCATTTTGACCACAGCTCAGAAGGACTAGTTCTGTAAATTTCACAGTTCCTCCATTCCCCCCAACTTTTTGTTTTTCCTCAGAGTAGTTTTTCCCAGAGTAGTTTCATGTTCTTCTTGAAAACTCAAGGCAAAAAAAACATTACAAGCAGAAATTGGCATTTTACCTTAAAATACATCCAGGAAGATATTTGAAGTCAATTCAGTTTTCCATGGCTAAGAATTCTGGTCATTGGGGAGAAAAAAATTTTCAAAAATGGAAGAAAGCGAAGCAATTCAAGTGAAGATATCCAAGGAAGGAATTGCAACTTCTTTTTAGTATTCTGTGACCTATGAAGACCTGAGGTTAAAAATGATTTTTAGTATTATTTCTGTTTTATTTGTGTGTGTACAAAATAAATCCTTAGTGTACTTTCTTTCTTTTCTTTTCTTTCCTTTTTTTTTGGTAGAGACAGAGGTCTCACTATGTTGCACAGACTGGCCTTGAACTCTAGGGCTTAAGCAGTCCTCCTGCCTCAGCCTCCCAAGCAGCTGGCCGATAGGTGAGGGCCACCATGCCTGGCTGTTTTATTTATTTAGTTTTTAAATGTATTGATTCTCTTTTATTCACAAAGGATTTAAGATGACCACAACAAATACATATAAGATCAGATATTATATGTCAGTCAAAAGTAAAAACAAAACATAATACAAAGGCCAGAGAAAAACAAATACAGTGAGGGTCTACACAGTTACTAGAGTTATACCTCAAAGTTAGCCCTGTGTTTTGGGGCAGCCAAAGTGAAAAAGGAACGTTAATTATATGGTTCTTATTTTTAGAAAAGAAAGCAACAACAAATACCCATTCTTCATTTCTCGAAGGAAATGAAGTGTTTTCTAGCACTAAATTCTTTAAAAAAAAGAAAAAAAAAATTTATTGGAGGATCTTCCTACAAGGAGAAGCAGAAGGTTGTAGAAACAGTGTCTTTGGCCGGGTGCAGTGGCTCACACTTTTAATTGTAGCCCTTCAGGAGGCGGAAGCAGTGGGATCACTTGAGTCTAGGAGCACAAGACCAGCCTGGGCAACATTGTGAGACCTATTTTTTTGTCACTACAGAAAAAAAAATTAAGAAATTAGCTGGGCATGATGGCAAATGCCTGTAGTCCTGTCTACTCGGGAGGCTGAGGTGAATCACCTGAGCCTGGGAGGTTGAGGCTACAGTGAGCTAAGATCGCACCACTGTACTCCAGCCTGGTCAACAGAGCAAGTCCCTGTCTCAAAAAAAAAAAAGAACTTTTCTTCAGCAACATTGCTCAAGTTATTTATTTATTCTTTTTTAAAATCTTTTCTCAAACATCTATTATGTAGCAACTATAAGGCATACACTATGCTACATAATAATGATTAAAACGGCAAGTAAGACAGCCCGTTCTCACAGAGCTAGAATCTGGAATTGGAAGAATCTGTTTCACAGGGCCAGGGCAGGCTCAGTGTGGAGAGTCTAAGGAATGGGTTTCTCCTTGTTAGCTGGCCAAGCTAAACATGCAGGACCTACAGCCTCTAAGTGATGCAAGGATGTCCGTAGTATACTCCAGCTTAAAATGCCAGGAAAGGTCTAACAAGAGCTAGGCAATGGGAGTCAGGGCTCCAGCCAGCTTGGCTGGGATGCAGGGCTGAGATTATTCCTGGAGTAGGGAGCAGAGATGAGTGATCTATTAGTTACTCAGTTACTTCTTCGGGGAAAAAGGCCAGTTCACCTAGAGCCAAGTTACCCAATGACAGACTGACCTAATTATTTGTTTCTTTTCAGTTCTATTTTAAAAGTTTAAACAGTTTGTATGAGATGGTTTTAACAGCTTTTTGAAGATGTATGTGATGTTTAAGATGGCCTTTTTTATTTTAATGTGCTGGCATTTTATGG
>NW_012101943.1:3084984-3086865 GCF_000951045.1 Mandrillus leucophaeus
AAAAAAAAAAAAAAAAAAAAAACCCAGAAAAAATTTACATTTTTCTAATTTCATTAGAAAATTTCATTACAATTTTGTAATCTCATTTTGTAATTTCAACATGCTACATACTAAATGATATAATCATCTTGTTCTTACAGAATGTCTGTGACTTAATTTGTTTGTATCCTCTCTTATTCCAGGGAAAAGTTTGAAGCACTTTATAGAGAAACATAAAATTCACTAGGATAAAAAATGGATGAGGACATTAGAATGAAGGAAAAATAGGGATAGATGGATGTAGACAGTGGTAAAGCAACTTATTTTCTATAAAGTCATTTGTAGCTGCTAGAGATGGGCCATAGCAGCCAAAAAAGGGAGGGAAACCTTGTTTATAAAAATAACGTTCATAAATTAAAAGAATAGATGCCCAGGTTTTTTTGGTACTGAGACCTGAGAGAATTTTCCACAGCATGTTCTCATTAAAGGAACACTGGTTTATGGGCTGTGTACTCCTGAACTCCTGTAGAAAGAGTACAATGGTAGGTTTCTCTTGACTGTTTCCTATCATATCCTGCATAGTAAGGCTTGCGGGATCACACTGAAATACATTTTAATAAAAGCAGTTCTCTGAAGGGGCAGAACAATGCAGTTCAGGTTCACGGCTCCCTGGCGGCTGGACAGGATCCAAAGACAACATCCAGGAATGGGTGGACTCTGTTTCAGGCATTCCTCCATGAGTATTGTTTCTTGTAATCCAGTGTTTGTAAATGTGCGGCGGAGAACTTCGGGTTAGATTCTTTGGCAGGAATCTGAAAGTCTGAATGTTGGCCCAGACAAAATCATTACCCTCATTTAACAGATGAAGAAACAGGACCTTGGAGAGGCTGATGATTGCCCAAGGCCGAGTGGTCAGTGGAGAAACTGGGACTACAGCCGAGTTCTCCTGACTCTAAGTCTAGTGCTTTTTCAGCCATTTCCTCCCACTTCTCTAACTTACATAGAATTCTGTTGAAATTTAAAGAGTTAATAATGACTATTTTAAACATTGATAATGGATTCCCTACTTAGGTGTTTAACTAAGTAAATGATATAGCTGAAGTCCGTCCTCCCAGTCCTTTGCCCTCCACTCTGTGAAGTAGTGGGTATCCTGCCTTAGCATGTTTTTGTTCTTTTACTGTATATGTGTGCATTTGTGTGTTTAAAATGTCCATAAATGGCCTGGCACGGTGGCTCATACCTGTAATTCCAGCACTTTGGGAGGCCAAGGCAGGCGGATCACCTGTGGTCAGGAGTTTGAGACCAGCCTGGCCAACATGGTGAAACCTCGTCTCTACCAAAAAATACAAAACTTAGCCAGGATTGGTGGCACACACCTGTAATTTCAGCTACTTGGAAGGCTGAGGCAGGAGAATTGCTTGAACCCGGGAGGTGGAGATTGCAGTGAGCTGAGCACGTGCCACTGTACTCCAGCCTGGGTAACAGAGTGAGACCCTATCTCTAAATAAACAAACAAATAAATATATAAATAAATTTACATAAAGGACATGTAACTTTATAATATATCTGTCCTTTGTGCTGGCTTGTTTCCCCACCTTTGTAGTTCTGTATCTATCCATGCTGATGTTGGCCGTTCATTCGTTTTAGCTGTGAATAGTCTTCACTTCTACATGAGTCAGCGACAGTTTATCTGTTTCTCTACCGATAGTATTAGATTATTTCCACTTTTTTCCTTACAAACACTTCTACCCTGATTATTCCTGAATGTGTCTCCTTATGTTTACGTGCACTTTTTTGTTTTGTTTTGTTTTGTTTTGTTTTTGAGACGGAGTCTCGCGCTGTCGCCCAGGCTGGAGTGCAGTGGCTGGATCTCAGCTCACTGCAAGCTCCGCCTCCCGGGTT
>NW_012101943.1:3088175-3089661 GCF_000951045.1 Mandrillus leucophaeus
TTAACAGCTTTTTGAAGATGTATGTGATGTTTAAGATGGCCTTTTTTATTTTAATGTGCTGGCATTTTATGGATTTTTTTTTTTTTTTTTTTTTTGAGACAGGGCATTGTTCCTGTGCCCAGGTTGGAATGCAGTGGATGTGATCATAGGATCATAGCTCACTGCAGCCTTAATTAAGCTCCTGGGCTCAAACTGTCCTCCTGCCTCAGCGTCTTGAGCAGCTAGGACTATAGGCATGCACCACCATGCCCTGCTAATTAAAAACAATTTTTTTTTTTCTAGAAATGGGGTTTTGCTATGTTGCCCAGGCTGGTCTTGAACTCGTGGCCTCAGGTGATCCTCCTGCCTTGGCCTCCAAAGTGCTGAGATTGCAGGTGTGAACCACTGCATCCTGTCATTATAAAATAACGTGTGTTTGCATTGCTGGAACGGGAAGATGCTGGGGCAGAGATACATAAAAACACACTGTAGAACCTGGACTGCTGTTCCCCCAGAGAGGAGACTGAGGGGCAGAATGAGGGACTGGAGGGAAGGCAGAATAAGTGTATTCGCCAGGAGTATAATCATTACAAATATATTCTTTGATGTAAAGGGTCCTTAGGAATATATTTTTATTATGAATAATAATTCATTATGACCTTCACTACCTTCTCACTCTCCCCTTCTCTGTTCCATACTACCTTGGAAACATTGTTAATCTATTGCTTGTAGGCGAGGCTCTGTTGATTCGGGCTCTCTATGGGACTTGGGCTCTTGGTGATACGTATTTAGTTCAAAAGTGATGGGACATGAATCTGGCAGAAACGATAGAGTAGGTCACAAAGTCATTCCTGTGTTTTCGGTAGGGATGCTTTAGCATGTTGTCTACAAATTAGGCCCCTTCCTAGAGCTTACAGCTGGAATCTAGCCATCTTCAAGTGATATGGCACTGAGAAATATTAAGATAATCTCATTTATTCAAAGCACATAAATTTCCAATTTCTTTTCTTTTTTTTTTTTTGAGATGGAGTGTCGCTCTATTGCCCAGGGTGGAGTGCAGTGGCATGATCTCGGCTCACTACAACCTCCGCCTCCCGGGTTCAAGTGATTCTCCTGCCTCAGCCTCCAGAGTAACTGGGACTACAGGCGCACGCCACCACCCCTGGCTAATATTTTTTGTAGTTTTAGTAGGGACGGGGCTTCACCATATTGGCCAGGCTGGTCTTGAACTCCTGACCTTGTCATCTGACCCTGTGATCTATCTGCCTTGGCTTCCCAAACTGCTGGGATTACAGGCGTGAGCCACTGCACCCGGCCAAATTTCCATTTTCTACTACCAATTTTTTCTTTCTCAGCAATGAATAACAATTTATATTTGTGGCTTAGGAAATGTGGCTCACACCTGTAATCCTAGCACTTTGGAAGCTGAGGTGCATGGGTCACTTGAGCCTAGGAGTTTGAGACCAACCTGGGCAACATGGCAAGATCCCGTCTCTAATCAAAAAAA
>NW_012101943.1:3092216-3097077 GCF_000951045.1 Mandrillus leucophaeus
GTCTCGGCCTCCCAAAGTGCTGGGATTACAGGCTTGAGCCACCGTGCCCGGCCACGTGCACTTTTACAGGATTTTTTAGTTGGCAGAAATGAGCATCAGGCAGATGTGAGAATGTCTTTGCTGAGCCCTCCTGGGCCCACCTTGGACCCAGCATGCCATTTGGGTTCATTTGCAGCCAGTGCCACTCTGGCCTCAGTGGCCCTTCAGCTGCCCTCACAATCCTTGTATGCTTCTGTGGTTGGTTGGTTTGTGTTCTCAGCTGTGGCCTGTTCCAAGCACCGTTTATTCCTCAAGGACCCCACACCACCCATGCTCCCCCTGTTCCTGCTCCCAAGAGATGAAACTCAGCTCTTATTTTCCTGAGAAAAATGAAGTCAGATGATGAGAGCTCTCTTCATTCTTCTCTGCTTCAAAATTTCTCAGCATTCCTACCCAGAGGAACAGCTAGCATGTTTTGCAAACCACAAATTCTTCATGGAATGCATGGAGGAATACATTTTTTGAAAAAGTTTCTGAGATCCCAAATTGGAACTTTGTCTTATCATGAGCTGCTTTATCTTCAAAGCCACTCCTTCAAATCTCTCTGACCACAGCCGCCCACTCTCTAGTGTATTTCCTAAGGTATGCAAACCGTAATTGTTCTTCAGCCTCACTGAGACAGCAGTCTGTACACTCTCTCATTTCGTGGGTTCACTCCTGCCTGTAGTCACATCCTTCCTTCCCATGTAATCTTCCCCACAGCGTGCACCCCAAACCTCCCTCTCAGAGCCCTTTCTTTTCCTGCCTCAATCTGCTGCATCACTATCATCCTGGGAATGTCCCTTTATTTCTCCTGTATTCAATGCCCAGTCCCTGTTTTTCTCACTTTTAGTTTAGTGTTCTATTTTGTTGGCATACTTTCATTCATCTTGCTTTACCTTATTTTGTTGGTATAGCTTTATTTTCTTTTTGAGACAGAGTTTCGCCGTTGCCCAGGCTGCAGTGCTGTGTTGCCATCTCGGCCCACTGCAATCTCTACCTCCCTGGCTCAGGCGATCCACCTGCCTCAGCCACCTGAGTAGCTGGGATTACAGGCGCATGCCACCCACAGCTGGTTAATTTTTGTATTTTTTGTAGAGACAGGGTTTTGCTGGTTGCCCAGGCTGGTCTCGAACTCCTGGCCTCAAGTGATTTGCCCACCTTGGCCTCCCAGGGTGCTGAGATTACAGGCATGAATCACTGCACCGGCCCCCACCAGTAGCTTTCTAAGAACAAGTGCTTAGGACATATTTTTTTGGAGCTTTGTGTGTCAGGAAATTACTTTTTTCTACCCTAACACTTGATTCCTACTTTAGCTGGATATAAATTATAGGTTGAAAAGTTTTCTTTTAAAACTTTGTTCAAAATACACATAACATAAAGTTTATCATCCTAATCATTTTTAAGTGGTATTAATTCCTGCTGGTGGATTCACATTGTTGTGTAACCATCACCACCATCCATCTCCAGAACTCTTCATTTTGTGAAACTGAAACTGTTTATTCATTAAACAATTAAAAGTTAATTAAAATAGTTAACTCTCCATTCCCCTGGCAGCACCATTCTCCTCTCTGTCACTAAATTTTGACGACTGTAGGTACCTTATGTAAGTGGAATCAGACAGCATTTGTGGAGAATTTTCTGAATCTGTGTTGATTTCACATTTGTAAATGTCAGGTTTTTTAGCTTTGGAAGTTTTCATCCTTAAGCGTTTTTTGAGATGGAGTCTTGCTCCGTGTGTGTAAAGTGGAATGCAGTGTCATGATCTTGGCTGACTACAACCTCTGCCTCCTGGGTTCAAGCAATTCTTCTGTCTCAACCTCCCGAGTAGGTGGGACTGTAGGTGCCTGCCACCACACCCAGCTAATTTTTGTATTTTTAGTAGAGACAGGGTTTCACCTTCTTGGTCGGGCTAGTCTTGAACTCCTGACCTCAGGTGATCCACCCGCCTTGGCCTCCCAAAATGCTGGGATTACAGGCATGAGCCACTGTCCCTGGGCCTGTTAGTTTTTTTGAGACAGGGTCTTGCTATGTTACCCGGGCTGGAGTGCAGTTGTGTAATCATGGCTTATTGCAGCCTTGACCTCCTGGGCTCAGGTGATCCTCTGGCCTTAGCCTCCCATGTAGCTGGGACTACAGGTGCACATCACCATGCCTAGCTAATTTTTGTGTTTTTTGTAAAGCTGGGGTTTTACCATGTTGCCTAGGCACCTGGTCTCAAGTGGGCCTCCTGTCTTGACCTCCCAAAGTGCTGGGATTACAGGCGTGAGCCACTGTGCCTTACTAAGTTTTTTCACTCTTTGTTTCAGTATTGTGACTCGCTTTTAATTTTTACTGCTGATTAAGAAACAGGATAATCCCTATAAATGTATTTCACAGGTTATAATAAATACAGTTTATATACTGTGTAGTACATTTCTTATAGTAAGTATTTAATAAATGTTAATTGTTGTCATTTTTAGTTTCATGAGTGTTTTCCTTGAATTCCAACAACCACCTTATAAGAGAAATATTATTCCCATTCCACAGCAGTGGATACTGAAGTTCAGAGCATTGGGAACTGGGTCAAGGCCAGCGAAAGGCTTTTTTAGGGAAGTGGCTACATTTCCTCAGGATGTTCTGATCATGGGTTAAGTGGGTGGTTTCTTGCCACAGTTGGTATTGGTTGGTGACACTGCTTTGTTGTGTGATTGCAAGCCCAGTGGCATCATAATTTGAGAATTGCTACATTTTTGTTTTCCAAAAGTGTAGTGCATAGATAGGTGTGTTAGTTCGTTTTCACGCTGCTGGTAAAGACATACTTGAGACTGGGAAGAAAAAGAGGTTTAATGGACTTACACACTTCCACAGGGCTGGGGAGTCCTCACCATCACGATGGAAGGCAAGAAAGAGCAAGTCACGACTTACATGGATGGTGGCAGGCAAAAAGAGAGCTTGTGCAGGAAAACTCCCCCTAATAGTAACCATCAGATCTCATGAGACTCATTCACTATCATGAGAACAGCGCAGGAAAGACCTGCCCCCATAATTCAATCACCCCTCACCAGGTTCCTCCCATGGCACATGGGAATTGTGGGAGTTACAATTTAAGATGAGATTTGGGTGAGGACACAGCCAAACCATGTCATAGGATTGATTGTTCTGGCATTTGTGTGGTGTCATTAGAAGAATAAAGTGCCCGGGAGGAGGGAATAGAGTGGACTTTACAAATCACCTGACCTGGGAATATGCACCAGGTCAATTTATTTCTAGTCAAATGATGACCACAGGATAAATAAGGGGGAAAAGTTAATGGGAAAAAGATGAACAAATTTATTGCAGTGTTTCACCAACTTTCTGCTGTGAGCTTGTAAGCGGACTATCAATTGCTAGGAATAGCTCTACAAGTTAACTGATAAAGGAGAAGATCCTTCTAAATTCCTAGGTGAACTATAAATAACATAGTACAGCTGAAGAATGGAAAAAGAACAGGAGAGACACCCCAGGGAAAATGCTGGCTTTAAAAATCACTCTGTTAAAGAAATACGTGAATGCTACATCTGCTATGATACACCTTCTGGTCAACCTTTAAAGACAGGACAGATGCTTCTTCCTCACCATTGGCAAAGTGGTTTTTCAGTTAGACTTTCAGTTAGACTGGCAGGGCTTGTTAACAAACTGTCTACTAATGAGAAAATGGAAAGCCATTGAGCTACCAAAAAGACTTTGGGAGTATTTTTTAGAAATTTCTGACACACTCAGAGAATTTTAAAAATATTTCATTTTTGTCAAGAGAGTATTTTTCTCCGTGTGAAGACATAGATGTACAGGTTCTATTGCATATGGATGGAATGAAGAACTGAACCTGAACTAGTAATACCTTATTCTCATTTTGCTGTCATTTCATTAAAATAAAAGCCAAATTGTTATTCTTATTTCAGTAGAAATAAGCATCCGTCATTTAAAAATTTTAAAATGCAGATAAAAAGAAAATAAACATCACCCATAATCCCTTTCATTTGAGATGCTCTCTATTAGAATTTCATCTTTTAGTTCAAAAAACCAGAGTAAATGCCAAGATTTCTTTAAAAAAGGGAAACTCACTAGTGTTTTGAGGTTTTAGTCGACACCACAGGATTATTGCATAAGCAAACCACAGTCATTTCAAAACAGTTTATATCAGCCAGCTGCAATTGCTGACACCTGTAATCCCAGCACTTTGGGAGGCTGAGGCAGGAGGATGGCTTCAGGTCAGGAGTTTGAGAACAGCACGGGGAATGTAGTGAGACCCTGCCGCTACAGAAAATTTAAAAATTAGCCAATTATGGTAGCGTGTGCCTGTAGTTCTAGCTACGTGGGAGGATGAGGTGGGAGGATGGCTTAAGCCCGGGAAAGTTGAGGTTTCAGTGAGCCATGATAGCACCACTGTACTCCAGCCTGGGTGACAGAATGAAAACTTGTCTTCAGTAACAATAAACAAAACAAAACCAAAACCCCCAAATAGCTTATGCCATTGGTAAAAGCGTGTGTATTAATTTACATGTATTTTAAAACAATTCCACATTATTCCACTTCATTTTAGAAGCTTTAATGCCACTACATTCTTCACCCAACCTTTGGTTATGTTTCTGAAGATTTTATTAACTTTTAAGAGTAGTTTCATTTAAGGTCAGACATGGTGGCTCATGCCTGTAATCCCAGCACTTTGGGTGGCTGAGGCAGGCTGATTATCTGAGGTCAGGAGTTCCAGACCAGCCTGACCAACATGGCAAAACTCCATCTCTACTAAAAATACAAAAATTAGCCATGTGTGGTGGTGCACACCTGTAATCCCAGCTACTAGGGAGGCTGAGGCATGAGAATC
>NW_012101943.1:3097697-3109010 GCF_000951045.1 Mandrillus leucophaeus
TCCTGGTCTCAAGCAGTCCTCCTGCCTCTGGCTTCCTAAGTGCTGGGATTACAGATACGAGCCACTGCACCTGGCCTTTCACTCTTTCTTCTGCCTTCCTTTTTCAAAGCCTTTCTAGCTTCTGAATTCAAATCCTGAGAAGTCCCTTGAAGCTTTTCTTTTCTACTGTGTTCCAGTTTCTCGTGAGTCCTATTTGATAGGTAAATTCCTCCCTAGAAATGTCAGCAGTTTCTCACCAAAAACAATTGTGTTGGAAATGTCATCAGTAAGTCTCTTCAGTTATATCCTCATGGCCTCTGTAACATGTTTTGACAAATAATTGTACTACAACAGTATTTGGGTCAATAATCTAACACTTCCAATTGATTCAGTCTTCAAAGTTTGGTTTTGCTTTTGATAGACATTTCTAGAAGCTCTAAGAAATTGTCCAGGGGGTAAAAAAAATTATGAATATATCTTTTGCCTTGTTTGCTAATAAATTTTCATGATTAAAAACAGAAACTTCTTAGACATCCAGCTATTTTAAGGTCTAGACTGGTTTTTGGGGGGTACTATGTTATCTGATTTTTTTCTGACACCTTTATTATTTGTTTATTTATATTTATTTACTTTTTAGAGGTAGTCTCTCTGTGTTGCCCAGGGTTGCCTTGAACTTCTGGGTTTGAACAATCCTCCCACCTCAGACTCCTGGGTAGCTAGGACTATAGGCATGTGCCTGGTCTTTTCCTACATCTTTAATATACAATACAGTGAATTCCACATGCCAGTTGAGGACAGGAATACTTCTTGATTCTCCAGTTACCAAATTGTCTTTATTCTATTTTTATTTTTAATATAAATACAACAAATGTTTCTTTCTCCTGTATCTGATACCTTATATTTGATTAATATTCAATTAAATGGCCATTTTTTTTTTTTTTAATTTCGAGACATTCTATATATTTTTTAAAATTTCAACTTTTGTTTTAGATACAGAGGGCATATGTGCAGGTTTGTAACACGGGTGTATTGTAACCAGGTGGTGAACATAGGACCCACTAGGTAGTTTTTCAACCCATGCCCCCCTCCTTCCCCTCTGGAAGTCTGTAGTGTCTTTTGTTCCCATGTTTATGTCTATGTGTTCTCAATGTGTAGCTCCCACTTTTAAGTGAAAACTTATATTATTTGGCTTTCTGTTCCTGTGTTTATTCGCTTAGGATTATGGCCTCCAGCTCCATCCATGTTGCTGCAAAGGCTATGATTTTAATCTTTTTAATGACTTTTAGTATTCCATTGGTGTGTATGCACTACATTTTCTTTATTGAATCCACTGTTGATGGGAACCTAGGCTGATTCCATGTCTTTGTTATTGTGAGTAACGTGGCAATAAACTTACGAGTGCACGTGTCTTTTTGGTAGAAAGATCTGTTTTCCTTTGGGTATATATGCAGTAATAGGATTGCTGGGTTGAATGTTAGCTCTGTTTTATGTTCTTTGAGACATCTGCAAACTGCTTTCCACAGTGGCTGAACTAATTTACTTTCCCACTGACAGTTTATAAGCATTCTCTTTTCTCTGCAGCCTCACCAGCATCTGTTGTTTTTTGACTTTTAGTAGTAGCCATTCTGACTGGTGTGAGATGGTATATCTTGGTGGTTTTTTATTTGCATTTCTCTGATAATTAGTGATGATAAGCATTTTTTCATGTTAGTTGGGCACTTGTAAGTCTTCTTTTGAGAAGTGTCTATTCATGTCTTTTGCCCATTTTTTAATGGGGTTGACTTGCTTGTTGATTTCTTTAAGATCCTTGTGGATTCTGAATATTAGCCTTTGTCAGTGCATAGTTTGCAAATGTTTTCTTCCGTTCTGTAGGTTGTTTACTTTGTTGATAGTTTATTTTGCTGTGTAGAAACTCTTTAATTAGGTCTCGTTTGTCAATTTTTGTTTTTTGTTGCTTTTGCTTTTGGAGACTTAGCCAAAAATTCTTTGTCAATGCTTATGATGAGAAGGGTATTTCCTAGATTTTCTTCCAGGATTTTTATAGTTTGAGGTCTTACATTTAAATCTTTAATCTATGTTGAGTTAATTTTTGTTTATGGTGAGAGATAAGGAAGGGTTCAGTTTTGTTCTTCAGCATATGGCTAGACAGTTATCCCAGCACCATTTATTGAATAGGGACTCATTTCCCCGTTGCTTACTTTTGTCAGTCTTGTTACTATCAGATGGTTGGAAATGTGCAGCTTTATTTCCGAGTTTTCTATTTTGTTCCATTGGTCTTTGTGTCTGTTTTTGTATCACTACCATACTGTTTTGGTTACTGTAGCCATAGAGTATATTTTGAAATTGGGTAGTGTGATGTCTCTGGCTTTGTTCTTTTTGCTTAGGATTGCTTTGACTATTTGGGCTCTTTTTTGGTTTTATATGAATTTTAGAGTTGTTTTTTCTAATTCTGTGAAGAATGTTCATAGTTTGATAGGAATGGCATTGAATTTGTAAATTGCTTTGATAGTATGCTCATTTCAGTGATACTGATGCTTCTACTTCATGGGCATGGAAAGTTTTTCCCTTTATTTCTGATTTCTGATTTCTTTCTTTCATTTCTGATTTCTTTCAGCACTGTTTTATAACTCTCCTTGAGATCTTTCACCTCCTTGGTTAGCTGTGTTCCTAGATATTTCATTTTCTCTGTGGCTATTGTAAATGGGATTATGTTCTTGACTCTTAGCCTGGATGTTAACTGGTGTATAGAAATGTTACTCATTTTTGTACATTGATTTTATATCCTGAAACCCTGCTAAAATCACGTATCAGTTCTAGTAGGCTTTTGACAGAGTCTTTAGGGCTTTCTAGGTATAGAATCATATCATCAGCAAAGAGAGATAGTTTGACCTCTTCTTTTCCTATTTGGATGCCTTTTATTTCTTTCTCTTGCCTGATTGCTCTGACTGGGGCTTCCAGTGCTATGTTGAATAGGAGTGGTGAGAGTGGACATCCTTGTCTTGTTCTGAGTCTCAAGGAGAATTGTTCCAGCTTTTGCCCATTGAGTATGATGTTGGCTGTGGGTTTTTTCATAGATGGCTCTTATTATTTTGAGGTATGTTCCTTTGATGCCTAGTCTGTTGAGGATTTTTTTAAATCATAAAGGGAAATGTTGGATTATATAAAAAGCTTTTCTGTGTCTATTGAGATGACATAGGGTTTTTGCTTTTAATTCTGTTTATGTGGTGAATCACATTTATTGATTTGCATATGTTAGAACCAACCTTGCATCCCAAGAATAAAGCCTACTTGATCGTGATGAATTAACTTTTTTATGTGCTGCTGGATTCAGTTTGCTAGTATTTTGTTGAGAATTTTTGCATCTATGTTCATCAGAGATATTGGCCTGAAGTTTTCTTTTTTAGTTGTGTCTTTGCCAAATTTTGGTATTAGGCTGATGCTGGCTTCATAGTATGAGTTAGGGAGGAGTCCCTCCTCCTTGATTTTTTGGAATAGTTTCAGTAGGATTTGTACCAGTTCTTCTTTACACTTCTGGTAGAATTCAGCTGTGAATCCATCTGGTCCAGAGCTTTTTTTGGTTGGTAGGTTTTTAAAAAAATTATTATTGATTCAACTTCAGAGTTTGGTATTGGTCTACTCAAGATTTCAATCTCTTCCCAGTTCAATCTTGGGAAATTGTGTTTCCAGGAATTTATCCATTTCCTCTAGATTTTCTAAGTTGTGTGCATAGAGTTGTTTGTAGTATTCACTGAGAATCTTTTGTATTTCTGAGGGATCAGCTGTAATATCATCTTTGTCATTTCTGATTATACTGATTTGGATCTTCTCAGAGACATTCTTACCAAATTCAAGGTACTGTCCAAATAATGCTAATGCTAATAGGACTATTTGGTATGAAATGCTATTTTGTAAAAAGTACACTGTTAGGTTGTTTGAGTTGCTATAAAAAAATACCATAAAATGGGTAGTTTGTAAATGACAGAAATCTAATCCAAGATCAAGTCCGGAAGATTCAATGTCTGATGAGGACCTGTTTCCTCATAGATGGCTATCCTCTCAGTCTGTCCTCACATGGTAGAAGGGGTAAGGGGTCTCTCTTGGGCCTCTTTTATTTATTTTTATTTTATTTTATTTTATTTTATTTTATTTTATTTTATTTTTTGAGACAGAGTCTTACTCTGTCAATCAGGCTGGAGTGCAGTGGTGCGATCTCGGCTCACTGCAAACTCTGCCTTCCTGGTTCAAGCGATTCTCCTGCCTCAGCCTCCCGAGTAGCTGGGATTATAGGTGCGCATCACCACGCCTGGCTAATTTTTCTATTTTTAGTAGAGACGGGGTTTCATCATGTTGGTCAGGCTGGTCTCGAACTCCTGACCTCATGATCCGCCCACCTCGGCCTCCCAAAGTGCTGGGATTACAGGCATGAGCCACTGTGCCCGGGCTGGGCCTCTTTGTATAAGGGCACTAATCCCATTAATGAGGATCACCTCCAAAAGGCCCTACCTTCTAATACCATGATATTGGGGATTAGATTTCAACATGTGGACTTTGGGGGATGTGAGAACTCAGTCCACTGCAACTCCTGACAGTCGCATCCATCTCCAGCTTCAAGTGACAGGGCATGCCGTCTCCTTTGCTCTCAGAGTACCTTCTGTACTTGTTTATTAGAGGATTTTGCTTCATATTGTGTTCATTTATCATTCTCAGAGGATTGAATCTCTTGAGAGCAGCATCCAGCCTATATGATTATTTGTTGTGCAAATGAATGAAAACAAAAATAAATGACATGTGGCACACTCGCTCACCTTAGGAGGCACCATCGTGTGCTGGTTTAGAGCATGAACTCTGAAGCCCACACCACCTGGATTCAAGTCTTGGTTCCATCATTTATTAGCTGTGTGTCCTTAGACAATTGTGGTGCATCTAAGCTTTGTCTTTTCAAATGTGGAGATAACTATAGTTCCTAACTCTTACCATTTTTATAAAGATTAAATGAGATTGTATATACAAAGTGCTTAAAACAGTGCCTGTATACAGTAAGTACTGTATAAATGGTTTCTACTATTGCTATTATCCTTTTTTTTTTTTTTAAATAGCGATGACATGGAATAGTGTGTGCCCTTAGAAAATTCATTCTAGAATTCAATCCTTAGGGTACCAAAATGAAGAAGTGCTTTGTCTCCACTTTGGGTTCAGGAACCCCAGAGTATGGGAAGGGGTGGTGGAGGTCCTCAGTACATCACAAAGTTGAGGATGTTTGTATCTTTATCACTCATCAGGTTGCCAAGGCTCATGGTGAACTAATAAACAGCCTTTCCTTTTGGTTAGAATCTCTCAATTCCACATAGCAACTCTTTTACCTCAGGCTGGTTGTGATTCATCTTAATTCAGAGGATAAAGAAATTAATCATTGATTAGTCAAGTTGATTTGGTAGCTGAAATCTTTAACAACAGTGATCCATGCAAGAGATAAAAAAGGGATGTGGATGATAAACAGAGGGGGCAGGCAGGATTGAAAGATTTTTGAACTAGAAGGGACTGTTTAATGATTTTTATTCTTTGTATTTTTTGAAGTGTTCTGTTTAATATTTAATATGATTGATTGTATCTAGCTGTTGGCCTTATATTTATCTTTTAGTTCCCTCCCACCCCAGCATTTTATTATGTAAAATTTCTAGTATACAGCAAAGTTAAAGGAATTTAAAGGTGAATACCTATATGGTAAACACATAGATTCTAACATTAATATTTTGCAATGCTTGCTTGATCACAAAGCTGTAGTTATCCATCCCTATGTATACCCCCAATCTACTTTATATTTTTATATGCTTGGTTAGGTTTATTTTATTATTTAATCATCCATATGGGAGAAGTCAGTGTTTTATACTCATCCTACAGAAACTAATAGTGGTAAATAAATACATGAAGCAATGCTTTTAGAGAAGTATGGAGTAAAAACTGCTCTCACTGGAGGGGTTCTTTAAGAATCAAGGTGGGGCGAGGGGAAGAAATGTGTAGGTGGAAAAATAAGCCCTTGGGAAAATAATTCAATATATTAGATAACTCATTAAAATATTCTTTTTGATATATTAGATTTTTAGTTTCACTTTTCAAGCTATGCAGGCTCAACTCTTATTGTTTCCAGTAAATGGCAACATAACTGGGGCAGAAAAGGAACTAAGTTAAAAAAAAAAGTTTTAAAAAAATATCCTTGAAGTTGAAGGCTAACAATCACGTAACACTAACGCCTAAGATATCAGTTTGTGTCAACTTTCCTTCCTCTAGACAAGTTATTACATCGAATTGCCTGGCTTTCCTTTTCATCACTGGTATAGAATCCACAATGCTAATTCTTCTGGAGTTCTGAAAGCAGCTCCAAATGGCATGAATAGGTCATAGGGCAAAATCTTGATTATGATTCAAAAAGAAGGCGTAGTTACTTTGTTCTTCATGAACCACGGAAACACACACTAGAAAGCCATACTTGTTTTGGAGGACAGTGTTTGGTTGCTGCTGTTTTCTGGCAATGCATGTTTACTAGAAACAGAGCTGCAAAGTTATTAATGAACATTTATCCATTTCACTTTCAGTTCACTTCTTCAGTTGAGATGGACATGATATAATCGCCATTAAGTCAAAGAATGGCGTCTAGTCCTGAGCTTCCCACTGAAGATGAACAGGTTTCCTGGGCCATCGACGATCTCCATATTTCATTGCAAGGTAATTAAGATTGGGTGGGGGTAACACCTACAGAAACTGTGGAAACCTTATTTTTATCTAGTTGCGAATCATACTGATTTCTGTCTCTCTTATGGAGATAAATATATCTGTATTTTTCCAACTGTAGAAACCTTTTAGTATATTTAAATGTCTTTATTTCTGTCTTAGCTCTCTGGGAAAGTAAGGAATACCTGGAAGGAGTTTACTATCTCCAGTTTCTTACTGAGTGTATGTATTTTATTTGCAGTGAAAATTAAATAGTAAACTGTAGTTTGCTTGGCATTGTTTGTACTTACTTCGTATCTTTTTGTGTAGCTTCTTTTAAATGCACAGCCGGGCACGGTGGCTCATGCCTGTAATCCCACCCAGCACTTTGGGAGGCTGAGGCAGGTGGATCACCCAAGGTCAGGAATTTGAGACCAGCCTGACCAACATGGGAAAACTCTGTCTCTACTAAAAATACAAAATTAGCCAGGTGTTGTGGTGCATGCCTGTAATCCCAGCTACTTGGGAGACTGAAGCAGGAGAATTGCTTGAACCTGGGAGGCGGAGGTTGCAGTGAGCTGAGATTGCACCACTGCGCTCCCGTCTGGGCAACAAGAGCGAAACTCCATCTCGAATGAATGAATGAATGAATGCACATCCTTATTTTGTCCTGATAGGAAGAGAGGTAATATTATAAATGAGTGACCTTTCACTCATGTGAATCATGTGTGCGTGTATATAAGGGCTGTCATTTTTAAAAAAGTACTTCTTGTGGAGTTTGGCAATGTTTGTGTTGTACTTTGAAAATTCACTAGCCACTAGACCTTCTACCTTTGTTGATGAAGCAAATTTTGGAGTTGAGTAAAGTTAGCTAATATAAAAGAAATAAGGCTATTTCTTTGAAAATATTTATGCAACTATGTATTTTAAAGTAATTTTAAGATTATGGGCAGTATTGTGCAGCATTTTTAGAATGTTACTTAAAGTCATAGATTCTAAGTCATTTATGGTAAAGATGTCAAAATTACTTTTTTTCTGATATTTTCCTTTAAATTAAAGATCTGTTTTGATGCCATATTGAGTGATTTGGCAAAAAAAAATCTGTTTTGAATGATTTGCTTCTATATTTTGAGCTGAGATGGAAATCAATAGCTGTTAGAATAGACAGTATCTGTATGTATCAGCCTTTTCAAAGTAATTATTGTATAATTTGTATAGAGTAAGAAACATTTAAATTGTTGAGAGGTTATACTTGAGGTAAGAATTTTTAAAATTTTCAGTAAGGACTTAAAAAATAGTGTCTGAATATTCAGATGTGGTTGGAATCAAGCTTTCATTTAACTGGAAAAAAATTCTTGTTTTTCTATGATGTTTTGGTTGCATGTGATGTTTTGGCTGCAATAAAATAGGTAAATCAAATTTCTAATGTTGGCTCTGCCAATCACTAGTTCTTTGAACTTGGAGGAGAGACTTCATCTTTTGAGTCTCAGTTTCCTCATTTGTAAAATGTGAATGAGAGTTCCCACACTGCAGCTGCATTTTGAAGATGAACAGTAAGGGAGACAAAGGGGCTTAGCACAGTGCCTCACACAGACTAGGGACTCAATATGTACATCGTACTTTCTTTTTCTATATTTATGGCCAAAATCTTAGTCTCAAAGTTATTTCTTGTCCAAGAGCACATGGCTGGAGTAGAAACTTCATGATATATAGGAAAAAATTGTAAACCAGACGTCTGGTTTTTTTTTTCTGCTTTTTCATTTGTTTGTTTTGTTTTAACATTTCTATTCAGTGGCTCCCTATCATGTGTGGAATGAAGTCCAGACTTCTTGGCATGGTTCAGGCTTTTGCTGGTCCAGTGCTTGCCTTTCTCTCTGCTCTTATCTCCCACCATGCCCCATAAGCACTCTGTGCTCCAGGCCCACGGTTCCTTTAGGGGCCATACTCTCCCTGGTCCGCCAGCCTGTGTTCTTTCATTCAGATTGTTTCCCTTGTAGCTCCCCCGGCCCCTCCTCCAGCAGCAGAAATCATCCTCCCATCCATCCTTCATACATCCTTTATCCATTCCCAGGTCAATTAGAATCAGTTTCCTCTGTGAGCCCCGCTCTCTCTTAGGCTGAGATAATGTGCTCCCTCCTCTGTTCTCCTGTAGTATCTCTTTGAGCACTTGTAGTATTATAATTATTACACATATCAAGTAATATTTTCTTCCCCACAACAGAGTGGACATTTTGACTTTTATATAGCATGCTATAACTTATGTAGCACTTTTGCATACATTATCTCATTTGATCCTCACAACCACATTATGAGGTAGATTTAAGAAAAATCTTTGACAATTGAGAAAGAAGCTGTGGCTCAGAAAGAATGAATTACGTGCCCAGAGTCCCACAGCTAGTGAGCAGCGGAGCTGGGTTTTGACTAGGACAGTTTTCTTTGTATTGTTCCATACCCTCTTTGATACACTTCAAAGAACAGTTTGAAAGAGGGAGTTTCCTTAACAACTTTTCCTGGAAAATTCATTAAATCTTAGCCTTAACCTGTTCAACCCATAGCAAGTTTTCACATCCAGAATATGGATGGACATCTTTAAGTAATATTAGTGATCTCAGGCTCATAAGTAGCTCAAAATAATTAGCAAATTACTGAGAAATGAGTGGTTTCTTATAGCATGTTTTGAATTATAGTAGTTGTACAATCTGCTTTCCAATTGGAGAATAGTATGGACTGTTTTGCAATGTAAATGTGATATACATGCACTGGTCAGTCTGAATGATTTCCTTTCATGATGTATTTAGAGGAATTGTGGCGCTGGACACATTGCTGTCTAGGGGGACTGGTGGAAAGCCAATACTGTAATGTCAAGGTGATGCTGGGTAGTCTGTTCACATTAGCCAGGTACCCTCAAGAGATATCAGCCAAGAAGTTCCCGTGCCTATAAGATGAAGGCTTTATGGCAAAATGAATAGATTTCCCAAAGTTAAGTTCCATATTGTTATCAGTGAATTTGTAATGATTCTTTCAGCCTAAGTTGTTAAAGGAAAAAAGGAAAGGAGGGAGGAAGGCAGAAAAGAAAGCAGACACTTGTATATATTTCTGAAGGCACCTTTGCTTTCATAGCAGGATTATTAGCTATTTGAGAAAAAGAGTTGATGGACAATATTATCTGCATGAAGTACTACTGAACCAAGGGCTGTCACACAGCAAGCAAACTCGTATTTCACAAAATTCACATGTGCTTAATGATCCCTGGAGTAATACGAGAAAAGAGATTTCATGTAATATAAGAGGCTCAGGATCACTGCTCATAAGAAAGTTTTTATTATTATTTTTGTTTCAGAACCTTTTCTTAGAGGCAGATAGAGACAGTAGAATGGCCTAATTAACTGATACAGTCTGCTTTATTTTAGCAAAAACTTAATCTAAGGTGAGACAATTGTGGCAACACCCTGACTCAGAATAACACATGCAAGAAAAGATTAAAATGTCTGAATTGAAATGTAGTGATTCATCATTAATATGTTATGAAAGCAGATAGCCCATATGTACAGGGCCTAAAAGGAATCAGCCCTGAAAATCAGGCTGTGCTTTGCCGAAATTCATAGAGCACGACGATAAGCAGGTGACTTCATCTTTCTTTTCATTGATTTTTTTTGTGTGATCTTTGAGAAAATATCTTTGTAAAGCCAATTTGAGGGTACCCTCCCTCTTTTTTTTGAGCGAGGGTCTTGCTGTGTCACCCAGGCTGGAGTGCAGTGGCATGAACACGGCTCACTGCACTCTCAAACTCCTGGGCTCAAGTGATCTTCCCACCTCGGCCTCCCAAGTAGTTGGTACTACAGGTGCACATCACTGTGCCTGGCTAACTATTTTATTTTTTGTAGAGATGGGGGTCTTGCTATGATACCCAGGCTGGTTTTGAACTCCTGGACTCAAGTGATCCTCCTACCTCAGCCTCCCAAAGTGCTGGGATTACAGGTGTAAGCCACCATACCTGGCCCTGAGGATACTCTTTATAGGTAGATATTTATGTTTTCTGCATGTAGTGAAGAGGATGGTGTTGGACTGTTTGAATGGTTAGGAAGAGAAAGGAATGGTATTTATGAATTTGAGTGGTTTTGTATAAAAATGGAATTCATTTTAGTTTAGTGCATTATGTATTACTCTGGGCAGTACACATTTTATTTATTCATATATATATATATGTATGTATATTTTTTTCTTTTTTCTTTTTTCTTTTTTTTTCTGAGACAGAAACTTGCTCTATCACCCAGGCTGGAGTGCAGTGGTGTGACCTCAGTTCACTGCAACCTCTGCCTCCTGGATTCAAGTGAGTCTTCTGCCTCAGCCTCCTGAGTGGCTGGGATTACAGGTGCCCGCCACCACGCATGGCTACTTTTTGTATTTTTAGTAGAGACCATGTTGGCCAGGTTGGTCTCGAACTGCTGACCTCAAATGATTCGCCTGCCTTGGCCTCCCAAAGTGCTGGGGATTATAGGCGTGAGCCACCACACCTGGCCAGCAGTCCATATTTTAAATGATTTTGAGATATGGAAATTCAGGCTATTAAAATGATAATAAATGGCTGTTTAAAACTTTTTAAATTAAATTAAATTTAATTTTTAATTT
>NW_012101943.1:3109181-3139771 GCF_000951045.1 Mandrillus leucophaeus
GGATGGTCTTGATCTCCTGACCTCGTGATCCACCCGTCTCGGCCTCCCAAAGTGCTGGGATTACAGGCTTGAGCCACCGCGCCCGGCCAATTTTTAATTTTTAAAATTAAAAAATATATATGGGGGGAAGTCTTGCTATTTTGCCCAGGCTGGTCTTGAACTCCTGGCCTCGAGCTATCCTCCCACCTTGGCCTCCCAGAGTGCTGGGATTATAGGCGTGAGCCACTGTGCCTGGCCATAAATGGCTGTCTTTAAAAATTATTTGCTTTACCAAGATGCCCATTATAGAATTCCTTTAAATCTTTCCATTTGGATTTCTTCCGTGGCAAAGTAATAGATGCTTCCTTCTCTTTGATCCTAAGAAAATAATAACTGCATACTTTGTCAGAAACAACATCTGTGCTCAGCCCTTTGGGTGGGAAAGGTATGCCCAGGGAACAGTGTTTTGAAGTATTGGATAGATATGATTTTGAAAGCAGTAGGGGTAATGTTGGATAAGTATCACAGGGCTTTAAAGTTAGATGGGATTTTCTTTGCAATTCAGTGTAATTTGAGACCAAAGTAGGAATCCCTTCCAAAGTATTTCTGAGATTAAGATCCTTCGTGGAGTTGAATCGAAACCCAATGGTTTGGGGTTTTTGCTTTTGGGCAGTGCCTACCTATTGGGTCTTAAGAGTGACAGTTACATGGTCATATGTCAGGGTTGTGCCTGAGGGGATTAATCTGGCTTTGAGGTACAGGAAGGCTGGAAAAGCGTGGGCAAGTAGTTGGAGAAACCTATTAGGAAGTATTAGCAAATATCTGGGTGTTGGGTACTGTTTGCCTGGGCCTGAGTTATAGCAGTGAGCGTGAAAGTACCAGACAGATAAGAAAATCTTTAAGGTGGAAGACTCACTAGGAATTTGCAACAGTAGATATGGATAAGGTAGATAGGCTCCACGGTTTTGAAGTTGAGCTGCTTGGGATAATAGTAGTAGCATATATAATGCCCAAATTACTAACTTTATTTAGTGTGTTTTGTTTTGTTTTGTTTTGAAACAGAAGTCTTGCTCAGTTGCCCAGGCTGGAGTGCAGTGGCACGATCTCGGCCCACTGCAGCCTCCGCCTCCTGGGTTCAAGCAGTTCTTGTGTCTTAGCCACCTGAATAGCTGGGATTACAGGCATGCGCCGCCATGCCAAGCTATTTTTTGCATTTTTAGTAGAGATGGGGTTTTGCCATGTTACCCAGGCTTGTCTCAAACTCCTGGGCTCCATAGATCCTCCCACCTTGGCCTTCCAAAGTGCTAGGATTACTGGCGTGAGCCGCCTATTTAGTGTATTTTTTTATGAGGCATGATAGTATCAAATATGAAGGCCATTAAATATTATTTATATCAATGTGCTTAAAATAAATTTTTGCAGATAAAAGGTGCTTTACAAAGAAACTCTTGAGAACTTCTCAGTTATAGAAAGATTAAAAGCGTGATTCAGGTGGAGGATCTATCTGAAAGTCAGTAACAAGCGAAATTGACTGTGTAGGCAGACTCATCTTGAGAAATTTTAAGTGGCAACTGTAGGCAATTTTGAACTGTTTTGGATACTTTATATATTTTAGATTTAAGTTACTTTTTTTTTTTAAGTTACTTCTTTTTAAACAGGTAAATATAACTTGTTGGTCATAAAGTACATAATGAATTTCTGTAACAGGAGCAAATTACTTGGCTTTCAAAAACAACATAGGCCAATGCTTTAGAAAAACAACATCCAGATACAGAATATTGTCATTAATTAGACACTGAACTAGGAATGAGTGTGGATTCTATTACCTTTACCACCACACAAGAGTTAACTTGGAAGCAGTCCTACCAAGATGCTGGTGAATGCTTAACCATCTGCATGGACCTGTATAGAAACATTCAGCCCAGTTACTGTGTCATTTCAAACAAGGCTCATATGTTTTGTTTAATGCTGTTATTGTCTAGATGACATATTTTAAAAGATTAAAAAACCCTCTGTGTCTTCTCGGTAGGTATCCTTACTTGGCAGGGTTCAGTAGTGAAACGTGAGTCCCTGTAGTTAGGTTATTACTCCGTTTAAATTTATTTATTATTTACTGAGTATCCATCTGAAGGGAGGCTTTCAATTTCTGGACCATTTTTAGAAGCATTAAAAATTATCCAAGCTTAGTGGGTTAGGTTACAAACATCGTAATGGAGATGCAATGTTTAATTTTATTCATTTACTCAGTAAATGCTGTACCCCAATCATGCACAGTGGTATAGGTGTTAGGAGTACAAAGAAATAAATTGGGCACCTTCAAGAAGCATGTAGTCTAGATGTGCATTTGCTTGTTGATGTCGTGTGGAAGTGAAAAAATAGCCTGGGATGCAAATATAATCATTCTTAGGAGATGAGTTGACGTCTTTAACTTTAAAGGGTTATGTTTCTAATTGTGGTATCCGTTGTACAAATTCAACCAAAATATGACCAAAAATGTTGTCTGGAATATCTTTCTATGTTTCATTTTTAGGGAGGTGAAGAATAAAAAACATACCGTATATAGCATTATTTGCAATGTGAGTTATAAATTCCTCTCACTGTAAAAATGAAACAGTTTGGTTGGAACTTCCCTGGAGATTGTTGTCTTCTTACTGTTCTTATCCTTGCATTTCCTCTCATCTTTGGATATTACTTGCTGCAATAATCCTTCAGAGTTCCTCGAAGTATGTTTTAGGTACATTTGATATTCCTAAATTGTTACTGCCAATCAAGTTTCTGAATATTTTAGGTTTTCAATAAACAATTTTATTATGAGTGACTGAGTGGCCATTTTATATATTTAAAAAAGTTCTATAAAGTACCCCAAATTAGAAGAACTTTTGAGTGTTCATGAAAATTGTCAGATAGGATGGAAACATGATTTCTTTAGGCTTCAGGCAGTGAAGTGTGTCTATGATGTTTTGGGGCTCAGCAGTGCTTTAGTATTCTGTTTATGAGAGAAGATGCTGTTCTACCTCATAACCGTGAGTGAATGAAGCCATGTGAAGTCTTAGAAAAAGGAACAGGATTAATAAAAGCTTCTGGGCTGGCGCAGTGGCTCACACCTGTAATCCCAGCACTTTGGGAGGCTGAAATGGGACTACCGCTTGAGCCCAGGAGTTTGAGACCAGCCTGGGCAACATAGTGAGACTCTTCTGGCTCCACAAAAAATAAAAAAAAAAAATTAGCTGGGCATGGTGGCGTTCACCTACATGTCCAGCTACTTGGGAGGCTGAGGTGGGAGGATCGCTTGAGCCCAACAGTTGAGACTGCAGTAAGCTATGATCGTACCACTGTGCTCTAGGCTGGATGACAGAGTGAGACCCTGTCTTTAAAATAAATAAATAATTAATTTTTTAAAAAAGGATTCTGGGTGGAATTTCTACCCATTTTCAGTAAAGTCCCCAGTGTGGGATTTTGAGGTTAATGATGAATGAAGAGTGAGAAAATATATTCGCAGGTAGTACTTTTGCTTCTCTAACCAATTCAGATTACTCAGTTATGATAAATAAAAGCAAATTATCTTTGGCTGGTTAGATGCTTATCACACCAGAGAAAGCAATCAAGCTATAGTCCCTCACTGGCTATCAATGTTTTACTATAACAATACAAAAGCTTCTAGAAGTTCCTCTTATCATAGTAACTGATACTGTCTTTTGCTGTGTTTTCTTGGAAGGTTGTTTGCCTTGATATTATCAAGCTTTATAATCTTTTTTTTTTTTTTTTTTTGAGACGGAGTTTCATTCTTGTTGCCCAGGCTGGAGTGCTATGGCACAATCTTGGCTCACTGCAACCTGTACCTCCTAGGTTCAAGTGATTCTCCTGCCTCAGCCTCCTGAGTAGTTGGGATTACAGGCATGCGCCACCATACCCGGCTAATTTTGTGTTTTTAGTAAAGATGGGATTTCTCCATGTTGGTCAGGCTGGTCTCGAACCCCGATCTCAGGTGATCCGCCTACTTTGGCCTCCCAAACTGCTGGGATTACAGGCATGAGTCACCGCACCTGGCCTTAAGCTTTATAATCTTAAAAGTATTCTAATTAAATGAAAAATAAAATAAGAGCTTTTGTGGTATTTGCACTGTATAGTGTTTTTCAGAATTTTAAAATTTTTATTTATTTATTTATTTTTTAGCTTGAATATAGAGTTTTGGCTTCTGGGAACTTTGATTCTGTTTTTGCCAGGAATTTGGGGATAAGCTTACTTTATTCTGGGTCAGTTACATTTTGAAAACTGGGGCAAGATAAATCCAGGGTCATTTAGAGTCTTGTTAAAGTGGGTTAACAAAGATTTCATTCATTCCTTATAGAAATAAAAATCCTTTTTAATTAGCCCCATGAGATACAAGATTTTCTGAGCTTTTCTGTATCCATGTATGTTGGGTGGGGGTGTAATTATTCAGAGCTTGAAGTAGTACATTAGAAAAACAAAACTTAAAATAACATTACCTTTAAGATGGAAAAACTAAGAAGTTAATATGTTAAATTGTAACCATTTGCTGGATTTAGTGTATGGTTTAACACTCTGAATTGGAGGTCATTCTAAATGTGCCTCTTCAAAACATTACTTCCCTTATCTAATTTCAACATTGGTGATTACAGTTTCCTGGAGTAACTCCCATTTTTCTAAATAATTCAGGGAATTTTGGTAAAGGATAACTGCATTTCTGTGTCTCAATATGTATGAGAGCCACAGTTTACTACCACCAGGTATTTTTATAGTCATTTAAAAGTGGCGGATGAAAGGATATGAATGATTTAACAGAGATGGAATGTCTGAAGTTCTGAATGTGTGTCTCTTTGGAGGAGAGACGTCAGATGCTGGATGAATAATTTACTGTCATTGAGGGTCTGTGCGGTGATGCATGTTGGGCGAGCATAGGAGGGAAAAGGCAGAAAGAGTAGCCGCACGCTTTTGCTGTTGTCTTGTTGGGTGGAGCAGCATTCACTGGTCAGGCACTGGTTTTTTCCATCTTTACTGCACAGGGGATTTCATCAGTGCTGTTATGTTTTCCGTCTTTACTGCACAATTTCATCAGTGGTGTCGTGTTGTAAGATAAAGGGCACCTGGCGCGAAGGTGGAACACAAAGAGCCCTTCTCAAATTTGAGAAACACTTAAGATCTTTCCAAAATATTGGAATCGTTTTCTTTTTCTTCAGTTAAGTAGCATTTTTAATAGTGGGAACTAGGTCTGCTGTATATCTCTGTCTGCCTCCATCTGAATGCTTTGTGGCAAACTTCCAGGGGGTTTTGATGTCTTCATAATAAAATGTTTCAAGAGTCCAGGTGAATTCACATTTCCCACTTCATCACATAATTATAATTTTTATGAGCATAGGTAAAACTGCTCGCTGATTCATTCATGCGGCAAATGTTTCCTGTGACCCTGCCTTGTATCAGGCATTATTTTGGGTAAGAGAATACCGAAGGGAATAACTTCAGTAAGCTTCATGTGCCCATGGTGCTTATATTTAAGCTAGACTAGATTAAAATCAAGAAGTACATCAGCGCATGGTAAAGGCTGTGCAGAAGATTTAAGTGAGTTTATATCATAGAGCTTGGGTGACTTCTTTAGATCAGAGAAGGCCTCTCTGAGAAGGGACAGTTTAGGAGCGATTGAATAACAAGGAACTGCCTGCAAAGAGCAGCATGAAAGCAGGTCCAATCTGAGGCAGCAGGTCAAAGAAAAGCTCTAGGATAGAAGCAAGGTTGGTGAATTTATGGAGCCAAAGAAGCCTATTGTGGCTGGATTGTGGTGGGCAAGGGGTGGCCTGACCTGGTGGTGGACCGAATGAGATCACCTATGGAGCGTGTAGTAAGAGCAGACCTTTGGGTCTTCCCGTGTTTAGAGGTCAAGTGGAAGAGGAGGAACAAGGAAAGGACACTGAGAAGGAGTAGCCAGTGATAAGGAAGGAAAAGCAGGTGAACGTGATGGCATGGAAACGCCTAGATGAATGTGTTTCAAGATGGTGGTATGGTAAAGCATATCAGATGCCACGTAGCAGTCAAGTAAGGTCAATACAGAGAGGAGCCCACTGGATTGGGTTCATAGGATTTGTTGTGATGGCTCTGACAAGGGTAGCCACTGTCAAGTGGTGGAAATGGAAGCCTGACTCTGCATTGAGGAAAGAATAGGAGAACGAGGAAGTGGAGAGAGTCACTTAATTTGTACTTTCAAGAAACTTTGCTGTAAAACAGGGATATCAGGCTCATGATAAAAGGTACTTTTTTTTTTTTTTTTTTTTTTAAGGTAAGAGGTACTATTTCATTTCTTGTTATGCTTTTCTTAGGTATAGGTCAGTTTATTCTGAAAGCCCCATTCATTTATTTGTTCATTCATTATTCAACACATAGTTTTGAACACTTACTGTGTATAAGGACTGTGCTGAGCACACGGGGTAGTACATGGCACATCCTCTTCTAAAATGTATCCTCTGATTACAGAGATACACACAAGCACATAGACTATCACAGTATCAAGGGGTGTGTGCTCCAAGCGAGGCCAGACTTGGTACTATGGAAGTATGGAGTAGGAGTACCTAACCCAGACCCGAGGAAGGCTCCCCAGAGAATATGATTCCTAAGCTTTTACCTAAAAGATGTTAGCACATGAGCAGTGTGCAGATGAGAAGATGCTGCGGGCAGGAGAGGCCAGAAGATGAGCTGGATGTAGTACATTCAAGAAAATGGATGTTCAGTGAGACTGAGGATTTAAAGGAGAATTAAAATTTGAAGGAGAATGTGAAGAGATGAGGGGTCATATAAACATATAGGGGTTTGGAATTTTTCCTAAGACCAAGGAGAAGCAGTGGAGGGATTGTGAACAGTCACAGAGCTGGTTTTACAAACTCCCCCAGGCTGCAGTGTGGCATATAGTCTTTAAGGGAGTGAGGGTGGAGGCAGAAAGACCAGCTTAAGTCTGTTAGGGTGGTCCACCCAAGAGAGAATGGTGTCCTGATGTAGAGGTGGCCGTGGAGATGGAGAGAAATAGGTCTTCAAGAGATATCATCTAATAGGTATCAGGACTTTTTGATTGACTGGGTATGAGAGAAGGAGAGGGAAGGATGTATCACAGATGATAGGTTTTGGCTAGGCGTGGTGGCTCATGCCTGTAATTCCAGCACTTTGGGAGGCAGAGGCGGGTGGATCACTTGAGGCCAGGAGTTCGAGACCAGCCTGGCCAACATGGTGAAACCCTGTCTCTACTAACAAATACAAAAATTAGCTGGGCGTGTTGGCACGCGCCTGTAATCTCAGCTACTCTGGAGGCCGAGACAGGAGAATCGCTTGAACCCGGGAGGTGGAAGCTGCAGTGAGCCGAGATCACGCCATTGCACGCCAGCCTGGGGGACAGAGCAAGACTCTGTCTCAAAAATAAATAAATAGAAAAAATGATAGGTTTATTCTTAGGCAAATCAGTAGATGATAGAACCATTTACTGAAAAAAAAAAAACGTGCAGGAGAACAACTTTGGTTGGAAAGGGAGTTGGTTAGAGATGATGACTCAGTTCTGGAAATGTCGTTTGAGATGTCTATGGAATAACCATGTAGAAATACCCAGACAACAATGGGATATATAGGAGAGGTGACATCTGGGCTGAAGGTGAATACTTGGGAGTCCTTAGTGTGTAAATGGCAATTTATTCCTTTGGAGTAGATGAAAATATCTAGAAAAAGAGAAGGGTCTAGGCAGAACATCACACAGACAGAAAAAGCAACACAAGCCCATAGCAGAGATTGAGAAGGGATGTCCAGAGAAGTAGGAAGAAACCCAAGTGAATGTGGTATCATGAACCCCAGAGAAGGAGAGTATTTCAAAAAGGAGAGGGTAGGCAACTGTCAGAAGTTTTAAGATATCCTATAAGTACCGAGAAGTATCCATTAGGTTCAACAATGGAAATATGTAAGTGGCCTAGGTGAGAATTAAGTAGAGTGTTTGGGACAGCCCAGTTTATAATGCGTTGAGACATGAGTGGTAGATAAGGAAGTGAAAATAGCCAGAGTAGACAACTCTTTCAAGAAGTTTGGATTTGAAGGGGAGGCGAGAGATAGGGTAGTGGCCATGGATTTGGCATTTCAGCTGATTTTGAACTATAATGAAAAGAACACGGATTTTGAATCAGACACATCTGGATTTGAATTTCTCCTCCACCAGATGTGAGATCCAGAGCATGTTATCCAAGACATAGTAGACTTTCAATAGATGTTTTGTTTTATTTTTTGAGACAGGGTTTCACTTTGTCTCCCAGGCTGGAGTACAGTGGCATGACCACGGCTCACTGTGGCCTTGACCTCCCAGGCTCAGGTGCTTCTCCTACTTCAGTATCTTGAGTAGTTGGGACTATAGGTGTGTGCCACCATGCCTGGCTAATTTTTTGTACTTGTCTTAGAGACAGGGTCTTACCTGGTTGCCCAGGCTGGTCTCGAACTCCTGGGCTCAAGTGATCCTCCCACCTCAGCCTCCCCAAGTGCTGAGATTACAGGCACAAGCCACCAGACCCAGCTTAGATGTTTTCTTGAATGAGCGAATAAAGTATCCTCCATCTTCTGGGAGGAAGTTTTCTCATTTATAAAATACCTACCTGACTACTTCATTGGTAGCCCTTAATGAAATAGTGTCATAGTTCCTTACCTGTGACATTTCACTTATTCCCGGGCCTGACTTGCTTCAGCAAGCCGTCTGAGCCCCGCCAGGTGTTTCTTAAGGTAGCCGTGTGTTAGGGCTAGGTACAGTGGCTCACACGTATAATCCTAGCACTGTGGGAGGATAGCTTGAGCTCAGGAGTTTGAGACTAGCCTGGGCAACATGGCAAGACACCATCTCTATAAAAAATACTCATGTGTTATAATATTTATTTTGAGATACATTATATTAATATCTCAGAGTTTATAATTTCATTGCTGTTTTTTTGCCAGGCCCTTCTTATTCCCTCTTGTTTCAAGAATAAGTCACACATGTAAATCATCCAATCTATTTAGACAAGTATTTCACAAAGTGAGATATGTGAAGCCCTGAATCAGAATCTCTGGGAGGTGGGATCCAGAAACCTACACTTAAACAATAACCCTGAGTAATTTGCTGGCATTCCAAAATGTAAGAACCCTGGATTTATAATCACAGCACAGCTCTGTTTAATGCAATCTGGTTCTTTTGCACTCAGAAGTCAGAGGTGCTTGGACTGCTGCCCCAGTAGAAAGTGTTCAGGCTCACATATCTTGATTTTCAAAAGAAAGCATTTAATTTTATGTGGTGGATAAAAGGTAGCAAGGAGTAACAAATATGTGTTAAAATAAATGTAGCCATTTCTATATTTCTTCATTCCATAGATATTTATTGAGCAACTCAGATGAATCAGAAGAGGGTGAGGAGGAGAGACAAATAGCACTTAGCTTCTAGACTTTTATCAGTATTGTGGGCTCATTTTCATGTGCTAGAAATACAAGATTTGCTTCCTCAGAGAGCCAGGAGCTATGTTCCAGTGAGGTTGGAAACAAAAGCCTCAGTATAAGAATCTCAGGTGTTTACACAAGGGTGTGGTTTGCTCATGTGGCAACACGAGGTTGCTGGACTCCACATGCTGAGGCTCAAAGTAGAAATCACTGATCTTATGTCACATATTTTCCCAACAAACTTAAGTACTTAAATCTCTACGTTGATTGAGGAAAAATAACAACAAAGTCCTGCTCCCTCCTTCCCTAGCCATTTAATCGTTCATTCAACAAACATTTTCTAAATTCCTGTAGCATGAAAGCTCTGGGGTAGGTGCTGCAGGCAAAATGAGGAGAAAATCAGACATGGGTCATGTACTGTTGGGGCCCATAACCTAATGAGGAGGCAGAAGTTGATCAAATAATCTTATAGATATTAGCTAATATTTTATTAAGCTTTATTAAGATGTAATTTGACATCAAATTCACATACCATGCAATTCACCCATTTAAAATGTATGATTTAGTAGTTTTTATGTACTCACAGAGTTGGGCAGTCATCACATTGGATTTTAGAACTTTTTTTTTTTTTTTTTTTTGAGACAGCATCTCTTTTTGTCACCCAGGCTGGAGTGTAGTGGTGTGATTTCAGCTCACTGCAATCTCTGCCTCCTGGGGTCAAGCAGTCCTCTCACTTCAGCTTCCTGAGTAGCCAGGACTACAGGCGTGTGCCACCACACCTGGTTAATTTTTTGTTTTTATTTTTATTTTTGTAGAGACAGGGTTTCACCATGTTGTCCAGGATGGTCTTGAACTCCTGGGCTCAAGCAATCTCCCCACCTCAGCCTCCCAAATGTTGGGATTACAGGCATCAGACACTGCACCTGGTCAAAAAGAGTATTCTTTTCCTACTGACTTTTCTTGGCATGCTTGTCAGAAATCAATTTCCCTTAAGTGGAAGAATTTACTTCTAGATTTTCAGTGCTATTCCATTCTTCTATTATATAGATCTACCTGTGTGCCAGTACTGCACTATCTTGATTACTGTAGCTTTTAGTAAATTTTGAAATTGGGAATTGTGTGTCTTCCAACTTAATTCTTTTCGACATTGCTTTAGCTATTCCAGGTCACTTGCATTTCCATATGAATTTTAGTATTAGCTTGTCCAGTTCTGAAAAAAAAAATGGCAGCTAAGATTTGCTAGGAATTGCATTGAGTTTGTAGATCAAGTTGGAAAGTACTGCCATCTTAACAATATTAAGTATTCTAGTCCATGAATATAGGCTATCTTTTTATTTACCTAGATCTTTAAATTTCTGTTGACAATGTTTTGTAGTTTTCATTGAATAAGTCTTGCACTTCTTTTGTTAAATCTATTGGTAAGTAGTTTATTCTTTTTGATGCCATTGTGAATGATATTTTCAAATAGCAATTTCTTGATTTTTTCTTTGGCAGTATATAGAAATACAATTGATTTTTGTATATTTATCTTATATCTTGCAACCTTACTAAATACGTTAGTTTTGGTATATTTTTTGTAGATACAATGGGATATTCTACACAAAAGTTCATGTCATTGCCATTAAAGACAATTTAACTTTTTTCCTTCCAGTCTTGTTTTTGTTTTTTTTTTTTTTTTTTTTTTTTTTTGCGTTACTCCAGTGCAATGTTGAATGGAAGTGATGGAAGTATACATCCTTGCTTTGTTCCTGATCTTAGAGAGAAAGCATTTAGTTTCTTGTTATTAAGTATGTTATTAGTGTTGTTTTCTTCATCAGTGTTCTTTATCACGTTAAGAAAGTTTTCAGCCAGGTGCAGTGGCTCACGCCTATAATGCCAGCACTTTGGGAAGCTGAGGCAGGTGGATCACTTGAGCCCAGGAGTTCAAGACCAGCTTGGGCAACATGGTAAAAACCTGTCTCTAAAAATAAATAGATAATAGACAAACAGATAGATAGATAGATAGATAGATAGATAGATAGATAGATAGATAGCCAGGTGTGGTGGTGCATGCATGTAGTCCCAGCTACTTGGGAAGCTGAGGTGGGAGGATTGCTTGAGCCCAGGAGGCAGAGGTTGCACTGAGCTGAGATCACGCCACTGCACTCCAGCCTGGGTGCAGAGTGAGACCCTGTCTTAAACAAAACTAAACTAAACTAAAAAGTTTTTATTATTCCTTTTTTCTTTTTTATTTTTGTGAATACATAGTAGTTGTATATATTTATGGGTTACATGAGGTATTTTGAGATAGGCATGCAATGCATAATAGTCATATCTGGGTAAGTGGTGTATCCATTACCCCAAGCATTTATCCTTTGTGTTTCAAACAATCCAGTTATACTTTTAGTTATTTTAAACTGAACAATTTCATGGTTTTTTTTTTTTTTTTTTTTTTAACCGTAGTCACCCTGTTGTGCTAGCAAATACTAGGTCTTCTTTATTCTTTGTAACTATTTTTGTACCCATTAACTATCTCCTCTTCCCCTCTACCAGCACCCTCAACTACCCTTCTCAGCCTCTGGTAACCATTCTTCTACTCTCTATCTCTATGAGTTCAGTTGTTTTTAATGTTTAGCTTCCACAGATATGTGAAATCATGTGATGTTCTCTTTCTGTGCCTAGGTTATTTCACTTAATGTAATGACTTTCAGTTCCATCCATGTTGTTACAAATGACAGACTCTCATCCTTTTTTTTCTTTCCTTCTTTTTTGAGATCGGGTCTCACTTTGTCACCCAGGCTGGAGTGCAGTGATGTGATCTCGGCTCACTACATCCTCCACCTCCTGGGCTCAAGTGATCCTCCTGCCTCAGCCCCCAAACAGGTGCACACCACCACACCTGGCTAATTTTTCATATATTTTTTTGTAGAGACATGGTTTTGCCATGTTGCCCAGGCTGGTCTTGAACTCCTGAGCTCAAGCGATCTGTCCACCTCAGCCTCCCAAAGTTAGGATTACAGGTGTGAGCTACCGCACCTGGCCAGGATTTTAGAACATTTTTGTCACCCCAAAAAGAAACCCCATACCTTTAAACTGTCACCCCTCCCCAATCCCACCCCCATCTCCACCTCCAGCCTCACCCCCAGCCCTAGGCAATCATTAATCTACTTTCTGTCTCTACGAATTTCCCTATTTTGGGCATGTCACATAAATGGACTTACATAATATGTGGTGTTTTGTGACTGGTTTCTTTCACTTAGCATAATGTTTTCAAGATTCAACCACGTTTATTTGTGTAGACTAAGCATAGTCTATGCCAGGGATTGACAAACTTTTTCTGTAAAGGGCCAGGTAGTAAATATTTCGGTCTGTGAATGCCATATGGTCTCTGTTGCAACTACTAACTCTGCCATTGTGGCATGAAAGCAGCCACAGGCAATACACAATCAAGCATGTGCCTGTTCCAATAAAACTGTATTTACATAAACAAGCAACAGGTCAAATTTGGCTTGTGAGTAATAGTTTGCTGACCTCTGGTCTAAGTCAATAGGGGTACTTAATCCTCTTAGTAACCCGAAGAAGTAGATACTATTGTCCCCATTTTCAAACAAGACTGAGGCAGCTAGTAAGTGGGAGATAAGGGGGTCCCACACAAGTAGTCTGTCTCCAGTCAGTGTTCTTAACCTTGTCATTGATTACAGGTTAAACTAAGTGCTAAATAGTGGGGAAATCCCCCTATGACTCTATGAAAGCAAGTGAAAGACTTAGATTGACTTAGGTTTTCCTCAGGATGCAACACTTGAGCTCAGACCTAAGCATGACTGTTGAATTGAATAGGGGTGGAGTGGTACAAATGCCTGTAGCAGGTGAGAACATAGCTTGTAAAGGCCCTGAAAGAAGGCGGGAGTGACTGGAGCCAGGGGTGCAGGAGAGAGTAGGATGCCTAAGGCTGGAGAGGTGCACTGGGGCCCACTCAGTGCCTCTAGGCTCTGTTAAGGATTTTGCTCATGTTTCTAAGAGCAGAGAGAAACCATTTAAGAATTGAGTAATTTGGGTAAATTTAGGACAGATTGGAATGGCACAGGCGGGCTTGGTTGGCCATGGAAGCATTCCAGGGTAGAGTTGATGGTAGATTGAAGAGGAGAGGCCAGATGCAATGGCTCATGCCTATAATACCAGCACTGTGGATGGTTACGCAGGAGGAGAACTTGAGCCCAGGAGTTCGAGACTAGCCTGGGCAACAAAGTGAGACCCCATCTGATATGGTTTGGCCGTGTCCCCACCCAAATCTCATCTTGAATTGCAACTCCCGTTAATTCCCACATGTTGTGGGAGGGACCCAGTGGGAGATAATTGAATTGTAGATGAGGCTTCTCCCATACTATTCTTGTGATAATGGATAAGTCTCATGCGATCTGATGTTTTTATAAGGGATTTTGCTTTTGCTTGGCTCTCATTCTCTCTTGTCTGCCACCATATGAGACATGCCTTTCGGCCGGCGCTGTGGCTCATGCCTGTAATCCTAGTGCTTTGGGAGGCCAAGGTGGGCGGATCACGAGATCAGGAGATTGAGACCAGCCTGGCCAACATGGTGAAACCCCGTCTCTACTAAAAATACAAAAATTAGCCTGGTATGGTGTCGCGCACCTGTAGTCCCAGCTACTTGGGAGCCTGAGGCAGGAGAATCGCTTGAACCCGGGAGGCAGAGGTTGCAGTGAGCTGAGACTGCGCCACTGCACTCCAGCCTGGGTGACAGAGCGAATCTCCATCTCAGGAAAAAAATAACAAACCAAAAAACAGACGTGCCTTTCGCCTTCTGCCATGATTGTGAGGCCTCCCCAGCCATGCGGAACTGTGAATCCATTAAACCTCTTTTTCTTTATAAATTACCCAGTCTTAGGCATGTCTTTATCAGCAGCATGAGAATGGACTAATATACCATCTCTACAAAAAATAGGAAAAAAAAAAAAAAAGATTCAACAGGAGGGCTGGTGGGCCAAGAGGTATAGAGAAGGAAGTATATACCAGAGTCATGTATGAGGGGGCAAATTTGGCAGGATTTGGTGGTAGGTTGTACTTGAGAATGATAAAGGATGGGGGTGTCCAACCCATGAGATGGGAACATGGGCAAAGACTGGACTGGGGAGAGATAGGGCGGTAGAGTGTGATTTTAGTCTTGGAATGCTGACGTTAATAGGCAAGTACTTTTTTCCCATAGTGATAACATAAATTCTCCAGAGGGGGACATGTGTGAAATAAAGTAATTGTGAGGTTGAGAAATGGTTGCTCCTGTGTTTATCAGTTATTTTAGCCAGGAGTTACCTCCTAAACTCATTTTACTGGTTCAATAAACGAGAGCTTAGCCTTGGTACTATTTGTTTTCCTTTCTTACTGTTTGTCTGCTTATGGTTCGTTGCAAGAAAATCATGTTGTAAATTATCCCCTGCTTTCTCTATTAGTTAATAGCCTTCCCCTTTTGTAGTAAAGTAACAGGCTTTTTCCTGTTCAAATATTTTAGGCTTGTTTTTTGTTTTGATTGTGCATGCCTGCGTGTTTTTATTCTCTTAATTTGTTTCTTTATTTATTTCTGTTTGTTATCTCCAAGAGAAACAATAGAAGAGGTGGCTTTATATTTTTAGTTCTCTTTCTGTCAGATGACAGCTTGATTAGGATTTTTTGGGTGGGCTGTTGGAACACATGGCTAAAATATGTTGCATTATTGTCTGAATTTAATTATCATCCTTACCGTGTCTGTCCTAGCTAACAGTGAGTTGGCAGTATTGTTGTAGGGAATGGCAACAGGGTCTCATTAGCACATGCCTGTGACATAATAAGAAATATATATTTGGTCTCTGCCCCTGGTTCCTGGCACAGAGCTCCTAAAACCCTTGTAATTTCCTGAACCACAGGGATGTTAGGAGCATCTTTTGTTCTAATATTTGATCTTTGGCTCTGGTTCCTGACACAGAGCTCCAAAAGCCCTTGGAATTTCCTGGGTGATAGGACCATCTTTTGTTCTAATGAGGCCACTCTTGATGGGCTCCTAGATAGCTCCAGGATGGAGTATAGTTACCAGAAACATCAAGCCATGATTAGAAATTTGGAACTCCTTCCACCTCCATTTTCCAGAGGGGTGAGAAGAGCTGGAGATTGAATTAATAATTCATTATGTTTCTGTGATGAGGCCTCCATAAAAATCTCTAAAGTGCAGAGCTAAAAAAATCTATATCTTAGCGGAAATTCTAGTGGGAAAGCCATACAATATACCAATAACAAATAAGTAATCTAGTATCATTTACACATTGTAAATCTAAAGAAGAAAGTAAATAGGATGATATGATAGAGAGTAATTGTTTGGATGGAGGGTATTTTGGATGATGTGTTTGAAAAATTTTCTGAGGCCGGGTGTGATGGCTCACACCTGTAATCCCAGCACTTTGGGAGGCCAAGGTGGGTGGATCACCTGAGATCAGGAGTTCAAGACCATCCTGGCCAACATAGTGAAACCCTGTCTCTACTAAAAATCCAAAAATTAGATGGGCGTGGGGGCGGGAGCCTGTAATCCCAGCTACTCAGGAGGCTGAGGCAGGAGAATTGCATGAACACGGGAGGTGGAGGTTGCAGTGAGCTGAGATCGTGCTGTTGCACTCCAGTCTGGGTGACAAGAGTGAAACTGTCTCAAAAAAAAAAATTTTTTTTTTTCTCTCTGGAGATGCGAGTAGAAAATGTATTCCGGAGTTCCAGGTTAAGGAAACAGCAATTATAAAGTCAAACATGTCATGAAATGAAGTTTTTAGAGGTAGGCAGGAGCCAGATTACATAAAGCTATGGGCCATGATTATGGTTTGGATTTTAAAATACAATGAGATGGGGCCAGACACGGTGGCTCATGCCTGTAATCCTAGTGCTTTGAGAGGCTAAGGCGGGAGGACTGCTTGAGGCCAGGAGTTCGAGACCAGCCTGGATGACATAGGTAGACCCCTGTCTCTATAAAAAATGAAAAAAGTTAGCCGGTCTTGGTGGCATTTGCCTATGGGCCAGCTACTCGGGAGGCTGAGGTGGAAGGATCACTTGAGCCTAGGAGGTCGAGGCTGCAGTGAGCTGTGGTTGCACCACTACATTCTAGCCTGGGCCATACAGTGAGACCCTGTCTCCAAAAAAACAAAAAAAAATTACATTAGCCAGGTATGTGGCACACACTTGTACAACTTTGTGAATTATACACTTTAAAAAGTGAATTTTATGGTATGTGAGTTATATTTCAATAAAACAGTTGTTAATTTAAAAATCTCTAAAGTGTAGTTTGGAGGCCTTCTGGCTTTGTGAACATGTTCATGTGCTGGGACCCTTCCAGACCTTGCCCTCTGTACACCTTCATCTGGCTGCTTATCACTATCTTTTATCATTATCTTTTTTTTTTTTTTTTTTAAAAAAAGATGGAGTCCTGCTTTATTGCCCAGGCTGGAGTGCAGTGGTGCAATCACAGCTCACTGCAAACCTTTGCCTCCCAAATTCAAGCAATTCTCCTTCCTCAGCCTCCCAAGTAGCTGGGATTATAAGTGCCCGCCACCATGCCTGGCTAACTTTTTGTATTTTTAGTAGAGGCAGGGTTTCACCATGTTGACCAGACTGGTTTCGAACTCCTGGCCTCAGGTGATCCGCCCACCTCAGCCTCCCAAAGTGCTGGAAATACAGGCGTGAGCCACCGCACCATATAATAAACGAGCAAACGTGTTTCCTTGAGTTCTGTGAGAGCCATTATAGCAAATTACTGAACCTGAGGAGGGGATTGGGAAACCCCTGATTTATAGCCAAGTCAGACAGAAATGCGGGTAACCTGGAAATCAACTACCTGTGATTGGCATCTGAAGTAGGGGAGAGTCTTGTGGGACTGAGCCCTTAACATGTGGGGTCTGCACTAACTCCAGGCAGTCATTGTCATCATTGAATAGAGGATACTCACTTGGTGTCTGGAGAGCTGGAGAATTGCTTAGTGTTAGGGAAAAACTCACACATTTGGTATATCATAAGTAAAGTATTAAGAGCTGTAATACAGAAAAAGAGTGCTTTTCTTCCATAATGCCCTTTTGTTCAAGACGTTTTATTAGTTGAATAAACTAATTGTCTAGGGGTTATTAAAATAAAGATTGGCCAGGCGCAGTGGCTCATGCCTGTAATCCCAGCACTTTGGGAGACCGAGGCAGGCAGATCCTGAGGTCAGGAGTTTGAGACCAGCCTGGCCAATGTGGTGAAAACCTGTCTGTACTAAAAGTACAAAAATTAGC
The DNA here is from genome assembly GCF_000951045.1 of Mandrillus leucophaeus. Lineage (NCBI taxonomy): Eukaryota > Metazoa > Chordata > Mammalia > Primates > Cercopithecidae > Mandrillus > Mandrillus leucophaeus. The sequence goes on from NW_012101943.1 coordinate 3,126,854, forward strand.
CGGGCATGGTGGCGGGTGCCTGTAGTCCCAGCTACTCAGGAGGCTGAGGCAGGAGAATCACTTGAACCTGGGAGGCGGAGATTGCAGCGAGCCAAAATCATGCCATTGCACTCTAGCCTGGGCTACAGAGTGAGACGCTGTCTCAAAAAAAAAAAAAAAAAAAGAACGAAAAGGATTAAGAGAAGACATAGGCCTAGTATAACTGTTGCCAATAAGTTCTTTTCCTCCATCAGTCAGTTTTATCCTTAATACTTTTAGTATTTTCTAAGTCTTTCAATCAGCAAATCTTTATTGGGGATTTTTTTTTCCTACATTACATTACACTGCTGAGGGGAAGCAAAAACACAAAAGCACAAAGGTTTAACTCCAAGTTCTTATGCTGAGTAGGAGGGAAACCTGTAAGTTATGTACCAGAAATTCAAGTTATAGTCTTCAACTCCTGCTGGACTCCACTATCCTCCCACTTCAGTTACCAGAGTAGCTGGGACTGTAGGCATTTACCACCATGCCTGGCTCTAAGATTAGCTTTTAATTTCTATTTTATATCCCTATGTACTGTTTGAAAATTTTTTATAAGCATCACAGATTTCTTTGTAATAATAATAAGCAGAAAAGATTCAACAAAGTATTGTCATAGGCCAGAGCCAGAATAGATTATTTCTATTCAATTTAAGAAAGGGGACTTTGGGACCAGGCACGCCTGTAATCCCAGCACTTGGGAGGCCAAGGCAGGTGGAGCATCTCACCTGAGGTCAGGAGTTCAAGACCAGCCTGACTAACATGGTGAAATCCCGTCTCTACTAAAAATACAAAAATTAGCCAGGTGTGGTGACGAGCACCTGTAATCCCAGCTAGTTGGGAGGCTGAGGCAGGAGAATCACTTAAACCTGGGAGGCGGAGGTTGCAGTGAGCCGAGATTGTGCCATTGCACTCCAACCTGGGCGACAAGAGTGGAACTCTGTCTCAAAGAAAAAACAAAACAAAAAAGGAAGGGGAGTTTTGGCTGTGTCCAGTGGCTCATGCCTGTAATCCGAACGCTTTGGGAGTCCCAAGTGGGTGGATCACTTGAGCCCAAGCATTCGACACCAGTCTGGGCAACATGGCAAAACCCCGTTTCCATAAAAAAAAAAAATACAACAATCAGGTGTGGTGGCACACACCTGTAGTCCCAGCTACTGGGGAGGCTGAGATGGGAGGATCACTTGAGCCGTGGAGTTCCAGGCTGCAGTGAACTGTGATTGCTCCACTGCACACTCCAGCCTTGGTGACAGAGTTGAGACCCTATCTCAAAACAAAGAAAGGGGTGTGGAACTTTTAAACTGCATATGTCCGATTATAATAAATGTTGATCAAGTGCCCACATGTGCTGGGTGCTGGCATTTCTGTGAACGCAGAGAGATGGGGAAGAGTGGCCATTCCAGACAGCATGTAGCGTGGTGATGCAGAAAAGGGTGAAACATCGCTGGGGAATTGTAGATATCCTAGTTTGGCCAGAGAAATAGGATATGGGTGCAGAAGTCATGGAGCCAAGTTACCAATGACCTGGAATGTTAGGCTAAGAATTGATCATTTTTTTTCAGTAAGGAATTAGGAAATGATCAAATAATTTTAATAAGGAGAGTGAAAGATGAAAGTAGTGAATCTAGGGCCACATGCAGTAAACCTGTTATTAATAATCCAATCATAGGAGGAGAAGAAGAGAAACTCTTTGATAGGAAGAGGTCACAAGGCTTCCTCATAGAGTAGCGAATACTCTTGGAGATGCCACATTTTAATCCTGCATCACTCTGCGTTTAAGTGAAAATGAAAGCTAGTGATTCTTAGCCTCAGGTAACTGCTTTTGAACTCTTACTGCCAGGGAGGACTCTAAAATGTTGGAGTCAACATTTTAGACCAACTTTTGGGAAATGACCTTGCTGAGACTTAGTAGCCATGGTAGTTTCATAATGAGCTTTAAAATGAAAATCCACACCCTTTAATTAGCTTAATTCAATTGGCTTTCAGTTCAGTTCCCTTCTGGCTAAGGATATGAGTTGCCCACTCACAAAAGCAGACTGAATCAGAACAAACTCAGGGATTAAATGTATTTTTATGGTAATGACACCTAGAGAAAAATCTTTGCCTTCTGTGCCCCATTTCTCAAATTCAGGCAAATATTTTTCAAGGATGATAAGCAAGGATACTCATGTGGGCCTGAATAAAATTCACTGACCACATTTTCCTGCATCATGTATATATATTTGCCTGGAAAATCAAGATAATTTCTCATTCTCTATTCCCTGAGCATTTTCACAGAAATTCATCATTGTAGTAGATTGTATTACTCTCTTTATTTCTTTGCTTTTTCTATCCCTAACATCTGCTGATTGAAAGGTCCTATTCTCTACATGCCATTCTAAGAAGAGTTTTATTAAGTCGCTATAAGCACGTGGCTCTCAATTATTTTTTCCCTGATGGGTCAGCCTTTGAAAAGAACAAAAGTTTCCTTATCCTGCCATAGGGCGAGCTATTTGGCGCTGGTTCCCATTGAATACTGCCATTCAGGGATAAAGCAGTATGAAAATGTGAGAAAAGTGTGTCAGGGGATAAATGGAATGGTGCATACGAAACCATTTAATTGAGCTGCTACAAAGGTGTTTAATTGCACCTGGGACGTCTTTGTTTGCCGTTAAGCAAAGGGTCTTTATTACATTTAGAGGGTTCTGATTTCCAGGATGAAGAGGCATTCTCTAAGTTCAGACAATGAGTTAAAAACCATGCAGATTCCTTTCCAGATCTTTTTTTCTGAAGATTTCATTTGTGCACTGTCTCATTTGCTAACTGGAGAATACCTGTGGGGATTTGTTCTGGCTGCTCCTCTTCGTGTTTTTTCCCTTTTTTTATTAGAGTTTGATCAGATTAGGACGGAGGTAACTTCAACTTTTCCTTAGAAAAGTTTTGATTATTTTAAATTCAAGTTTATATCTCTGAGGAGCGTCAAGGGCATGTTCCTCAGTTTGCTGTCCGATTAGGTGCTCCATTTGAACAATCCAGTTAGAGCCCTGATTTTGCTGCCACTTTTCTCAGCTAGGAAAGTTCATAGTCCCAGGTTGCTTAGTATAAGACCCCTTTTGTCTAGTATCACGTGCAAATGAAATGACCCCTCATCTTGTTTGGAAATAGCTCAAAATGGCTGAGGTTTCCAGGTGGGCATGGATTGGTAAGACTCTGTAGGCACACAATGGTCGTTTTGCACTCAGTTTCACGCTACATTTCACCTCTTCTGAGGTTGTTGAGTTGTGTTCCTCCTTCCCGCCGTAACTCCCCTCAAGTCAGTGCATACTCTCTCTCTTGGACCTGATGATATTGCTGATTAGTTTCTTTTTTACCCCTTATCATCTAGATGGGGAAAAATCTCTCTTGGTCCCTTAAAAATAAGGAAGAGAGTAATCTTTGTTTTTGTTGTTTGTGTTCATTTGGAATGTCTGCTCTACTGCTAGGAATGGATAGGGCCCTCTCTGCTTTTACATGTGACCCTGATTAGTGTACAGCGTGTGAATATAACTTGATCCTGGAATCACAAAAACATATTCTCTAGTTTTTTTCTATTAAGATACAAAATTAGCCTTTGATGCTTTTTTCTTGGTAGGTGGCAATACATGTTTAAAAGTTATTCTCTTGTCTTCTGATACTAGGGGACAAAACAATGAAAACATTTCTCAGAGATTCTAGGAGATTTGGTATAGTTTTGAATTATAGGACAAAATTGTGGTGCTCTGGAATTATTTCGTTGAGAGAAATTTATATAAAACAGGAATGACTCTCAAAAGCCTGAATTATCCAGTTGGCTTATCAGAACTCAATTTAGTTCAGTTAGCAATTATTGAACACCCTATAAAGTGTAGATCAGTAGGCTATAACTAATTTAAACTGGTAATACATAAAAAATGGGATGGACTAAAAAGGAAAAAAATTCCTGTGAGGTTTGGTGCATCTTTAATCTCTAATCAGTCGCAATATTTACTAGGCAGTTATAAACACCACAAAATTCCATTTATACTGCTAGGCCTTCTTCTAATTCTTCAACCAGAACTCTTGCCTACTTCAAAATTTTTCTAGAACTTAAATTAGATGTCATACTTTTACACATATTGCAGGCCAAATACCAATAATTTCAATTCACTATGACTATGTAGATTAATAAGGGAGACTAAAGTCCAAGGAAAACAATGTAGTAGAAGGTAGAACAGACAACTTTAAGAGAAAGGACTGTGAACTCATAAAGGTAGATTTGCTTCAATATAGTAAAATATAACAACCACAATAATAATTAAAAACATTATTATTAGGTTAGGTGTGGTGCCTCACCCTTGTAATTCCAGCACTTCGGGAGGCCAACATGGGAAGATCACTTAAGTCCAGGAGTTCAAGACCAGCCTGGGCAACAGAGTCAGATGTCATCTCTACTAAATCTAAAAAAGAAGACAAAACATTTATTATTATTATTATTATTGAGATGGAGTCTCACTCTGTTGCCCAGGCACAATCTCGGCTCACTGCAATCTCTCCCTCCCAGGTTCAAGCAATTCTCCTGCCTTAGCCTCCTGAGTAGCTGGGATTGCAGGTGCCTGCCACCATGCCCAGCTAATTTTTGTATTTTTAGTAGAGATGGGATTTCACCATGTTGGCCACACTGGTCTCGAAATCCTGACCTCATGATCCGCCCGCCTCAGCCTCCGAAAGTCCTGGGATTACAGGCGTGAGCCCAAAACATTATTATTATTTCAGAAAATATTTATTTAGGGCCTATTCTGGGTCAAGCTTTTCTAGGCACTTGGGACATATCACAGACGAAGCATCTTTGCCTGTGTTGTGGTGCTTAAATTCTATTGAGAGGTGAGTGAGACATTAACAATAAACTTACTGCATGAGTAATTTACCTGGAATGTTAAAAGAGATAAGTACTCTGGGAAAAAAGAATAGAGCAGGACAAGAGGGATCGGGAGTTGGGGGTGTTATAGTTTTAGGTCGGACAGTCAGGGTAGACCTCTTAGATGAGGTGTTGTGTGTGCCAGGATTTGAAGGAGGTGAGGGAATTCGCCTGTGGATAACTGTAGAAAGAACATTCCCAGAAGAAAGAACAGCTGGTGCCAAAGCCTAAGGTGGGAATGGGTCTGGGGAGTTTGAGGAAAACAGGAGGCCAGAGTGGTTGGAGCAGGAGGAGCAAGTGGGAAGCAGGTAAGGGCAGATAGTGCTGGGGCTTGTCGCCATTAGGAGTGAAGAGAGGAGCCCTTGCAGGGTTTTGAGCAAAGGAGTTTCCTGATCTGAGTGAACATTTTAGCAACATCACTCTGCCTGCTCTGCTGAGCAGAATATTTTGGGGCAAAGCTGGAAGGAAGATCTGTTAGGAATCTGTCGCAGTTACCCAGGTGGAGGTGATGGTGACTTGGGCCACGGTGGTGGTGATGGAGGTGGTGGGAAGTGGTCATATCCTGAATATATTGTGAGGGGTGGACCTAAGAGGATATCCGGAGGCATTAGATATGAAACGTGAAAGAAAGGGTGGAGCAACCTTGATGAAGGAGGAAAATCAGGAGTCTGGGTCCTGGAAGCAGGAGAGGAGAGTGATCATCTGTATCAGATGCTGCTGATGGGTCCAGCAGGATGAAGGTTGAGAATAGACCATTGGTTTTAGCGAGAGTGGGTCATCAAGGACCTTGATTCAAGTGACCATGATGAGAAAGCTGTTTCAGTTGAATGGCAGGGACTTGATTGGTATGGGTTCAGTTAAGAGTGAGGGAGGAGAAGACCTGGAGACAGTAAACACAAACTATTTGAGGAATTTTGCCACAAAGGAGCAGACAAATGAAACGATGGGTGGTGGGGATCTGGCGTCAAGAGAGGTTTGTTTTTGGATGGGAGAATTAACAGTATGGCTGTATACTCATGGGAATTGTCTAAGAGAGTAGGGGAAGAGGATACAGAAGAGGCAGGAACAGCATGTTCTCACATTGGAGCACAGGGATGGGATATAGTGGACAAGTGAAAGGATTGGCTTTAGATCTGAGCAAGGCTAGTTCATCTGTGCTGACAGGTTGGAGGCAGAGCACTTTTGCAGGTTATTAGATGAGGGAGTGGGAAGCAAGGTCTCAGCTGAGTTTAATGATGTGGGGGAGGTACTGGACGTTTGTGGAAGAAGAAAAGGGGTGAAATTGCCATCTGGGGAGGGGGAGAGGGCCATACAGTGTGATTACTGGGCAGCATTTAGGGTCCACTGGGGGTGCTGGTGAGATCAGTGAACACTGTTCAGTGGGTTTCTCCAGCCACATTCAGCAACCTGTTTGTAGGATGAAGTGCACAGAGTAGTCATGAAGTGTCAAAGCGAATAGAACAAAATAGGTGAAATGCAGGGAGTGTTGGTAATAATCGATCATGGAACTTAAAATGGATAAGAATGAAACGTAGGGCATCCTGGGGTTGAGGGACACTGAAAAACTGGCAGAGTCAATGGCTTGGAATTGTCGATGAACTGAAAGGATTATTGGAGTTGGGGCACTAGAACGAGTGAACTGATTGGAGATGCATGAACTTGAGATCATGGAGGAGTTGTTATTAGTAATGACAAAGTCTGGGGTATAACCATGACAGCAAAGTGGTTGACGCAGGGCAGAAGACAAGTGTGTTGGAGAGGAGGAATTCGAGAAGCTGTGGGGCCAGGACATTGGAAAGTTCATTGCTGTGTATACTGAAATTGCCAAGAATAAGGCCAGGTATGATGGCTTATGCCTGTAATCCCAGCACTTTGGGAGGTGAATTGGGAGGATTGCTTGAGCCTAGGAGTTTGAGACCAGCCTGGGTAACATGGTGACACCCATCTCTACAAAAAATTTAAAAAATTAGCTGGACATGGCAGTACACGTGTGTAGTCCCAGCTACTTGGGACCCTGGGAGGGCAAGGCTGCAGTGAGCCATGATCACACCCCTGCACTCCATCTTGATCAGCAGAGTGAGACCCTGTCTAAAAATAAGTAAATAAGAAAGTACTACGAGTTAGACAGGAGTTCTATTGGACAGAGTGACAGTGGAGAAGGAGCAGAGAAGGTGGGAAATGATAGCGGTACGTAACAATTGTGATAGCAAGGATAGTCTGATGACATGAGACTCAAAGCTAGGGGATTTCAGGGACAAAGAGGGTAGAGGATGAACTGGAGGTGGCCATGAGGAGTGAGAAAAGAGTGGTACGAGGGCTGCAAGAGAAAGCAAAGCCGCCACTTGAGAGGGCTGCAGGGGAAGCGGTATTCTCAAAGGAGGGCCAGGTTTCCATGAGAGCAGGAAGGCAAAGCCTCAACACCAGAGAGGGTATTGGGCACGGAGGGGATTTTGCTGATGGCCCACCACAGATTTCATCATCATTGGAAGCATTTTAGAACTTAAGGAGAGGTGGGAGATGAGAAAAGTTGGGGGGATATGCACAGTCTTTTGGGAATTAGAGAGAAAGAAATGAGAGGGACCTGAGAGTCTAGAGTGTATGTGCGTGTGTGTGCATGTGTGCATGTATATACACGTGTGCTTATGTGTGTGTTTGCATGCATGCATGTGAGTGTGTGCATGTGTGCATGCACTGGCTGATATAAGCAAGGATAAAGGGTATAGTGAGATGAGGTCCGGTGAACTTGAGGTTGATGGTGGCAAGGCCGTAAGCATTGGGCATAGGATGCAGTGGGTGTCTGGGCCTATGCTTATCCCTGCCCATCCAGGTGAGGAGGCCTGGGGAGATGGAAGCTCAGTTCATGAGTGCAGGGCTAACCCTTAACCTCGGTGTCAAGAATGTCTGCTGAAAATCCAGGGGGTAGAGGGCTAGAGGAGGCATGGTGTCAGTGTGGGGCCCACTCCTGCTCAGAGGGGCAAGAAGGGCTGTACTCTGAGGGTTCAGGTCTTCCCCTTGACTCCTACCTGGGTTGTTTTTTTTCTTTTTTCTTTTTTTTTTTTTTGAGACGAAGTCACGCATGGTCACCCAGGCTGCAGTACAGTGGCACGATCTCAGCTCACTGCAACCTCTGCCTCCTGGGTTCAAATGATTCTCCTGTCTCAGCCTCCTGAGTAGCTGGGCCTACTCAGGCATGTGCCACCACGCCCGGCTAATTTTTGCATTTTTATTAGAGATGGGGATTCCCCATGTTGCTCAGACTGGTCTCGAACTCTTGACCTCAGGTGATCCACCAGCCTTGGCCTCCCAAAGTGTTGAGATTACAGGCGTGAATCACCATGTCCAACCCCTACATGTTTAGTAAGAGTAATAGCCAGCACTTCTTATGTACCAGAGTCTATGCTAATCACTTTAAGTGAATCATTAGATTCTCATAACAATCTCTAGAGACAAATGCCTATTACTTTTTTATTAAACAAGGACACTGCTCAAGGTCACACAGCTACTCCATAACAGAAACAGGATTTGAACTCAGTTCTCTCTAATTACAGCTCATTTACAGTTAATTCAGTGGCAATATATTCTCCGTGATAAATGTTAAGACTAAACCGTAATGATTTTATGTGCCATTTAAAATATCTTCTTATATTCTGGGATCATCTTTACTGCATGGTTTTGGCTTAAACTTAAAGTCTTTGTGGGTTAGGAACTCCTGTTGCTGTTCACAGTACTTTGTACAGTACTGTCAAGGTGGTATAGGGTCTCAGTTGTTTTTTCTTTTCTTTTTTTTTTTTAAATGAGACAGAGTCTTACTCTGTTGACCAGACTGCAGTGCAGGGGCATAATCACGACTTATGCAGCCTTGACTTCCCGGGCTCAAACCATCTTCCCCCCTCACAGGTTCATGCCACCACGCCTAGCTAATTTTTGTATTTTTTGTAAAGATGAGATTTCTCTATGTTGCCCAGGCTGGTCTCGAACTCCTGAGCTCAAACAATCTGCTTACCTCGGCCTCCCAAGTGCTGGGATTACAGGTGTGAACCATAGCACCGTGGTCCTAATTCTTTAGTCAGTAAAAAATATTAAAAACCATTGTCTTGTCAACAAACCCACGGTTTTTAAAAAAATATCCTATCAACATGCTTTTTAAAACACTACTTGGACAAACATCTACAATTTAGACTAAATCCTGGAAAGTTTGTCAGCTTGTGAAACACAGGCACACACCCGGTATGACAGACCTCTGAAGCTCTGATATGTGCAGGAGGTTTCTGAGGCTTCTGGTTTTGTAACTGCTGTTGTTCCTTCTTTGGTAGCTGAACAGGAAGACACCCAGAAGAAGGCCTTCACGTGCTGGATAAACTCACAGTTGGCCAGGGTAAGCAAACAAAGACCAAATTAGGTTGTTAATCTGTTTGTTACTCCCCCATACTCCTTCTCTTTTGACCCCAAGGAGGCCATTAAAAAACGGTACTGGTGATGACAGGGAAAAGGTTGTGGAATGTCTTTTCTTGAAAGAAGATGTTTTAAAAGTTATCTTGATCTTGTTTTGATTTATTTGTTACTCTTTCTCGCACAGACAAAAAAGTACTTTTGTTGAGGATATGGGACAGTGCTATAAAATATTTAATCACATCTCTTCAAGTGAAATAATAGTAATACTGATTTGCATATAATGAATGTTATATATTAGAAACTGTCCTGAAGTCTTTAAAAGTAATGATTGTGACAACACCTGACAAATGATTTCACGACATCCCTATGAGATAGATAGTAATATACCTGTTTAAAGGTCAAGGAAACTTCAGTACAGAGAAGGGATGTGACTTGCATGTGGTCACAGAGCTTAGAAGTGATAGTGCTGGGATATGAACCCAGACAGTCTGGACTCGGCGGCCTTGATCGTAATCACGGTGCCATCCTACCACACTGATGCTGAGTATCTAGAGTAACCTAGATGCATGATGAATGAGACTCTTCTCACAGACCACGCACACTGTTTTCTCTCTGTCCGTTTCAACACGATGCTTATAATTCTAACAAAGGGTAAATACATAAGCAGGTTACTCCAGAAATGTAATCTGCTCTCCAGATGGGTCACTAGTGACTGATTCTAAACGTCTTTAATGCCGCTTGTGTGCACAGGTTTTAAGCTCTCAGTGAAAGCTCCATGCAGAAAGGGTGTTGTGTTACTGGAAATTTGCCATAAGATAATTTAAATTTGCTGCTTTTCTTATGTTTTGATACGAATCTTTGCATGTTCTTTCTCATTCTCTTAATTAAGAAGAAAGTCATTACTGAATTTTAGTTTTTCACAAAGCACATTTATGAGATCCTTAAAGGTGTGGTTTTTGGACCACAGTTTGAATGATTATTTTTCTTGTGACCTTCTGCAGCACACTTCTCCCTCGGTTATATCCGACCTATTTACAGACATTAAAAAGGGGCATGTCCTCCTGGATCTGCTAGAAGTACTTTCTGGGCAACAGTTGGTAAGATTTTTAAATGACACTGAGAGACTTTTTGTTGATTTAAAAAATATATATTTCATTTTTTTGTGAGTAATATATTTGCTTGAATTTCACAGCCTCGGGATAAAGGATCTAATACATTCCAGTGTAGAATCAATATAGAACATGCCTTGACATTCCTAAGAAACCGATCAGTAAGTATAAATTTTACTTAAAAATTCACAGGAGAGATTAATGCTCTGGAATATTTCCTCCTTTTAACCTGCATTTCTTGTTTTCCAGATTAAGCTAATAAATATTCATGTTACTGATATCATTGATGGAAACCCATCTATTATCCTTGGCCTAATTTGGACAATTATCCTGCACTTTCATGTAAGTAGTTTAATGATATAAAAATTATTTCTACCCTACCACAGTATAAAATAAATGTAATGCAATAAGTGTGAGTTGACTAAATTCAGTCCTGAGCGTCTCCTATAAATAGGACCTCTGGAAATCTTGAACAGGTGGAAAATAATAGCAGACCTTTTGCCATTTCTGTTATTGGTTTTTTTTTTTCTGGAGACGGAGTCTCGCTCTGTCAACCAGGCTGGAGTGCAGTGGCACAGTCTCAGCTCACTGTAACCTCTCCTTCCTGAATTCAAGTGATTCTCCTGTTTCAGCCTCCTGAGTAGCTGGGACTTCAGGCGCACGCCACCGTGTCCAGCTAATTTTCGTATTTTTTTTTTTCTTTTTTTTTTTTGAGGTAGAGTTTTGTTCTTGTTGCCCAGGCTGGAGTGCAGTGGTGCGATGTTGGCTCACTGCAACCTCCACCTCCCGGGTTCAAGTGATTATTTTGCCTCAGCCTCCTGAGTAGCTGGGATTGCAGACAGGCACCACCACGCCCAGCTAATTTTGTATTTTTAGTAGAGACGAGGTTTCTCCATGTCGGTCTGGCTGGTCTCGAACTCCTGACCTCAGGTGATCCGCTCACCTCTGCCTCCCAAAGTGCTGAGATTACAGGTGTGAGCCGCTGTGCCCAGTCTAATTTTTGTATATTTTGTAGGGACGGGGTTTCACCATGTTGGCCAGGTATGGTCTCAAATTCCTGACCTCCGGTGATCTGCCTGCCTTGGCCTCCCAAAGTGCTGGGATTATAGGCATGAGCCACCATGCCTGCCCTGTTGCTGTTTTTCAATTGAAAGTTGAATGCTGAATTATCATGATATCCTGCATTATTCATAATATCAGCACCAGTCTGAACAGAACCTGCCATGGTAAATGTTTGCTTCTTATTGTTTGTTTACTATGGCAGAGGAGAGAGTAGAAAGCTTCTGGAGTAAATGCTTGAAATCTAGCCACTAAAGTTTGTAAAGCCTCCCCATTTTGGGGGACCCCTGTCCTATCTGACTATGAATAATCCCATAATATCCAGTTCTATCCCAAGACTGAGTTGTAGATTCATTTCGTTTCACAGATATTTTTGAACACTTACTATATGCTAGCTCTATGCGAGGACATCAAGATTTTATGATGGTTATAGTTCTGACTTTATAAAACATATGATTGATAAATATGTTTTCTCAGGCCTGGAATTCTGACATAGTGCAGGGTGTCTGCACTACCTAAAAAGTTGCATTTTCTGCATTTCCATAATTATTTTAAAAATAACTTGGGAACAATACTTATTTTAGAAAAACTAGAAAATAGCATAACTAACATACAAAATTTAAAACATGCAGAGACAGACTATATATTATTTCTGGATACATGCATTTGTAATTACAGTGGAATAATATGCATGAGGATGATGAAAACTAAATTTAAGATTGTGTGTTTTTTTTCTGGGAAAGGATAAAATGGGATTGGAGAGGGAAAGAGGCTTAAATTGTATCTGTGTTTTATTTCTTTTTTTTTTTAATGATTTATTTTATTTTTTTTTTTTGAGACTGAGTCTCGCTCTGTCACCCAGGCTGGAGTGCAGTGGCATGATCTCAGCTCACTGCAACCTCCGCTTCCTGAGTTCAAGAGATTCTCCTGCCTCAGCCTCCTGAGTAGCTGGGATTACAGGTGTGCGCCACCACGTCCAGCTAATTTTTGTATTTTTAGTAGAGACAGGGTTTCTCCATGTTGTTCAGGCTGGTCTTGAACTCCTGACCTTGTGATCCACCTGCCTCGGGCTCCCAAAGTGCTGGGATTATAGGCGTGAGCCACCACGCCCGGCCTGTGTTTTATTTCTTTAAGAAAATCTAAACCAAATATGGTAAAATGTTAAAATTTGATAGTTCATGGTCATTTATTATTTTTTCCTATAGTTTTCTGGTATTTGAAGTATAATTAAAAATTTTAATGTAGATAATAAAATTATAATCTACCACTCACTATAGCTGCTATAAATAATTTAGTGTATAGTCTTTATGATATATACAGCAAGAATTAATGTATCTTCATATGTATGTATTTTAACAAAATGGGGTCATGTTATCCATACTGTTTTCAGCATGCTCTGTTGAATGGCTTTCTGAATATATATATGTGTGTGTGTGTGTGTGTGTGTGT
>NW_012101943.1:3142736-3144748 GCF_000951045.1 Mandrillus leucophaeus
CAACAATCGCATATTTAACATCTCTATTCCATCACTTCAGTTTAGTTAGTAGGTAGCCCTATATATAATACACATATATATTTATATATTACATATAAACATATATAATATGTATATGTGATCTCCAGTATATACATTATATATATTCTACAAAGAACTTTTGTCCAGTATATATAATATATATACTGTGATATATAACTTTTGTCCAGTATATATTATATACTGTAATATATAATATTGTAATAATATTATATAATATACTATAACATGACATATATTACAGTATAATATAATATATACTGGACAAAAGTCTTCTGTAGAATGTATGTAAATTACAAATAATTCTGACTGTGGCTTGCTTTTTCAATCTTTTAATGAAGCATTCATAATTTTAATATAGTTTGAATTTATCAACTTCTTTTGTGGCTTATACTTTTATATTCCTTTTTTTTTTTTTTTTTTTTGAGACGGAGTCCTGCTCTGTTGCCCAGGCTAGAGTGCAGTGGCACAATCTTGGCTCACTGCAACGTCTACCTCCTGGGTTCAAGTGATTCTCCTGCCTCAGCCTCCTGAATATCTGGGACTACAGGTGTACACAACAAGGCGTAGCCAATTTTTGTGTTTAAAAAGTAGAGATGGGGTTTCACCATGTTGGTCAGGCTGGTCTTGAACTCCTGAGCTCAGGTGGTCCACCTGCCTCGGCCTCCCAGAGTGCTGGGATTACAGATGTGAACCACCACGCCTGGCCTGTTATATTCTTTAAAGACTTCTTTTTACTATGAAAGTATTCTGTTACATGATTTTCTAGAACAATTTTGTCCAATAGGATTTTCTGCAATGGTGGAAATGTTCCATAGCTATATTGTACAAAACAGTGACTACTAGCAACCTCTGCCTCCTGTTCAAGCCACTTGTGGCTGTTGAACACTTGAGATGTGGCTAGTATGGCAGAGGAAATGAATTATTCAATTAATTTGAATTTAAATCTCACATGTGCCTGGCGACTGTCATACTGGACAGCCCAGTTCTGAAAATGTAATTGTTTTGAATTTTATATTTAGCTCTACAATCTTTCAAGAATGAATTGATTTTGTATGCTGTCTTGAAACAATCGAAATTTACTTTTTTCCATATGGCTATAAACAGTTGACCCAACAGTTTATTGAAAAGCTCACCATGTTCCTACTGTGCTATAGTGTCACCTTCACACGTGAAGTCGACATGAAGTCGCCCTATATGTGAGGCTCTATTTTCAAATGACCTATTTTCTTTCATCACTTCTCTTTGCACCAGTACTATACTTTGTAATTTTGGTAACTATATAGTAAGTCTTGATATCTGATAGTGTAAGTTGTCCAACTTGTTCTTTAAGAAAATCTTCATTATTCTTTGCTTTTTGCATTTTTATATAAATTGTATAAATAACTTGTCAGATTTCACGCGTGTGTGTGCACACACACACACACACATTCTCACACACACATGCACACTCCTGCTGGGATTTTTATTAGGATTACATGGCAGATTTCACATGTATGTGTGCACACACACACACACACATTCTCACACACACATGCACACTCCTGCTGGGATTTTTATTAGGATTACATGGCATGTATAAAACGTTTCAGAAAAAAATTGACATTTAAAAAATACTGCATCTTTCAATCTGTGAGTATAACATTTTAATTATTCTGTTCAAAATATTTTCTAATTTTCATTTCTATTTCTCATTTGACCTATGGGCCATATAAAAATATATTGCTTAGGCTGCGTGTGGTGGCTCATGCCCGTAATCCCAGCACTTTGGGAGGGTGAGGCAGGCAGATCACGAAGTCAGGAGTTCGAGACCAACCTGACCGACATGGTGAAACCCTGTCTTTACCAAAAATACAAAAATTAGCCAGGCATGGTGATGTGCACCTGTAATCCCAGCTACTCAGGAGGCTGAGGCAGGAGAATCACTTGAACCTGGGAGGTGGAGGTTGCAGTGAGCCGAGATTGCGCCACTG
>NW_012101943.1:3147033-3149180 GCF_000951045.1 Mandrillus leucophaeus
TTTTTTGAGGCAGAGTCTCACTCTGTTGCCCAGACTGGAGTGCAGTGGCGGGATCTTGACTCACTGCAACCTCCACCTCCTGGGTGCAATTGATTCTTCTGCCTTAGCCTCCCACATAGCTGGGACTACAGGCATGCGCCACCACAACTGGCTAATTTTTGTATTTTTAGGAGATGGGGTTTCACCATATTGGCCAGGCTGGTCTTGAGCTCCTGACCTCATGATCTGCCCACCTTGGCCTCTCAAAGTGCTGGGATTACAGGTGTGAGCCACTGTGCTGAGCTTAAAGCTTTTATTTATTTATTTATTTATTTATTTATTGAGACTGCTCTATTGCTGAGGCTGGAGTGCAGTGGCGCGATTTTGGCTCACTGCAATCTCCACCTCCTGGGTTCAAGCGATTCTCATGCCTCAGCCCCCTGAGTAGCTGGGATTACAGGTGCCAACCACCATGCCTGGCTAATTTTTGTAGTTTTAGTAGAGACAGGATTTCACCATGTTGGCCAGGCTGGTCTTGAACTCCTGACCTGAAATGATCCACCCGCCTCAGCCTCCCAAAATACTGGGATTATAGGCGTGAGCCACCACACTTGGCCTTTTTTTTTTTTAATTAAAAAATTTTAAGTAAACTTTTGTTGATGTATATGTAACACACAGATAAAAATGAACAGGACTTAAGTATAGAGTTTGATGAATATTTATAAATGAAACACACCCATATAATCACCCTGCCAGATAAAAATGTAGAACTTTGCCAGCATCCCTAAGTGCCCCAGGTCCTTCTCCCAATCACTGCCCTCCTTTCCTAAAGGTAAGCACCACTTTGAGCCCTATGGATAAGTGTAGAGTCTTTAACACCATACAAATGGAATTATAAATGTTTTCTCTTATGTACACTATGTACTCTTTTGTGTTTGACTTATTTCATTTTATATCATGTCTGTAAGATTTACCTTATCGTAGCAAGTATCAGTAAGTCTTTCTTGTTCATTGTTGTGCATGAATATACAATTATATGAATATACCATAACATATTTACCATTGTATTGTTGGTGCACATTTCTTTTGCTGCCAGTTTTTTTGTTTTTGGTTTTGTTCTGTTTTGTTTTTTGAGATGGAGTCTCACTCTGTCACCCTGGCTATAGTGCAGTGGGGCACGATCTTGGCTCACTGCAACCTCTGCCTCCTGGGTTCAAGCGATTCTCTGGCCTCAGCCGCCTGAGTAGCTGGAATTATAGGTGTGTGCCACCATGCCCAGCTAATTCTGTATTTTTACTAGAGATGGGGTTTCACAGTGTTGGCCAGGCTGGTCTCGAACTCCTGACCTCAGGTGATTAGCCCACCTCGGCCTCCCACAGTGCTGGGATTACAGGCATGAGGCACCACACGTGACCTGTTGCCAGTTTTTAGCTACTATGAATAAAGCTGTTCGGAACATTCTTGTATATACCTTGTATAAATCCTCATTTCCATCTTGTATTTACCTAGGAACGGAGCTGATGGTGTCAGAGCATATGATCTTTAGCTTTAGTATATACTGCCAAACAGTTTATCAAAGTAGTTCTTCCAATTTATACTCACCAGAATTTCTTGCTCCAATCTCTGCTGCTAATACTTGGCATTTAAAATTTATTATTTAAGCCTTGATGTTATGTGTAATGATTTATAGATGTTTTAAAATACATTCTAGGCTGGGTGCAGTGGCTCATGGCTGTAATCCCAGCACTTTGATAGGCTGGAGCATTGCTTGAGCCCAGAAGCCTCCTACTCTCTCCTCTGCCATAGTAAACAAACAATACCAGCCTGGGCAACATAAGGAGACCCCATCTCTACAAAAATAAAAATAAAAATAATTAGCTGGGAATGGTGGTACCTGCCTGTGGTCCCAGCTTCTCTGGAGACTGAGGTGGGAGAAGCACTTGAGTCTAGGAAGTTGAGACTGCAGTGAGCCATGATTGTGCTACTGCACTCTAGCCTGGGCAACAGAGCAAGACCCTGTCTCCAAAAAACATACACATATATACTGGAGATATAGATATAGATGAATACACATATACACATATACTGGAGATCATATATATTATGGAGATCACATATACATATATAATATATGTTTATATATTATATGTTTATATGTTTATATTATA